>NC_051291.1:9570339-9870339 GCF_015220745.1 Sebastes umbrosus
AGTGGTTGCAGTCACCGTGACGTCACCCATTGGTTTGTGGACTGCGGTTTTCAATCCTCGAGTTCGGCATATTGGCCGTCGCCGTTTTGTTTCTTTGCAACCAGAAGTGACACAAGAGGGTGGAGCCAAGTAAAACCGAACACTGATTTTTTATTCGACCAAAATATTACAATTAACTTTCATGAAGTGAAAACACACTGTGAAACGGTTATAGTTCTAAGACAAAAACACGGACAACTCCCAGACCGAACAACGCCGTGGTAGCGACCTGTCAATCACAAGGTAGCCACACCCTTAAGCATCCCCTGCTTTATGGTCTATTTGACTCTAAATGGGACTATAATTTACTAAATGAACATCACGCTGTATCGAAGAAGACTTGAAACTAGATATTGAGACCATAAACTCATGTTTACAATGTTTACTGAGGTAATAAATCAAGTGAGAAGTCGGCTAATTTTCTCATAGACTTCTATACAATCAGACTTCTTTTTGCAACCAGAGGAGTCGCCCCCTGCTGGCTGTTAGAAAGAATGCAAGTTTAAGGCACTTCAGCATTGGCTTCACTTTTCAGACCTGGAGTTTGCCGACTGGTCTGAAGACTACAAGTTTGAAAATGGAGGAAAAAAATCTGGAGGTGTGGCGTTAGAGAGAAGTGCGGTTACCAGACAGTCAGCTCCTCATCTCTGACAGCTCGAGGGCTACATTAGCAGCTACTAGCTCACACACCCAAATCTCCGACTGAACTGTAAGCAGTCAAGTTGCATTGTGGGTAATGTAAGCACCAGATTTTAACAAGGTAGATGACTGCAAGTGTCTATCATGAGTCCGACAATGTCACAGAAGTGCCGTGCTAAATCAGTGCTACTGGATACCGTACAATTTTGACTTCCACTCAAACGCAACCCTGCAAAGCACCTGGCAACACACACGTGTAACAGTCTCTCCAATCAAGTACATCATGACCTGATTGTCTCAAGCGCTCGTTCAGTCCACTCACCAGGTCTTTGGACGTGCCCAGTCTCTTCAGCCCGTCCAGGGGCAGGAGGTCAGCGGAGTCCTTGTGTGAGAACTGGGTGGCCTGCTTCAGACGCCTCTGCTGGTGCAGGATGGCTTTATCCCGGATGGCTAGATCACCTTTCTTCGTCTCGCTCATGGTCTCGGACTGTAAAGCAGTTCTGGTGCTGTACACACAAGCACGGAGACTATAACCTCTTAGAAAGCAGCAAGAGACAGAGTGGATGTCCGTGTGCAAAAGGCAGCTTTTTTTAATGATTGCTGGTTTTTAAGCAGCAACAGAATAAACCTGCAGTTGTTTGCCTCTTCCACCCTGTTCTGCCCTTTCTGAAATGTCCTTCCCTCTGGGCTTGCTGCTCTCTCTCTCTCTTTTTGTAGTCCTTGACATGTATTTGTCTCTATCGTCCTGTCCTGGATGCTCCTCTGATGTAGACATGCATCTTCACAATGTCAAGATCTGTCTGTTACAGAGGCAGTGTGAGGCTGTGGAGTAGGTGTGACAGAGTGTGTTATTTCCCCTCCCCTCAGTGCCGTCTGTCCTTGGATCTCTCTCTCTCTCTCTCTCTCTCTCTGTTACACTCACATCTCTGCTTTCAGTAGTGTATTCTCTCTCTCTCTCTCTCTCTCTCTCTCTCTCTCTCTCTCTCCCTCCCCTCTGAGCCCTCCTCTTTCTGCACACACTCGACAGACTCATGCTCACCTCCGAATACAGAGCACATATTTTCAGTTGACTCTCAGTCGTGGAAACGCAAAGAAAAAGAACTGTCATCCATGCATCTCTGCATCATTTACTCTTAAAAGTGACGTCTGTCACTCTGTATCTTGTTTCTAAGCCTGACACAGTTTGCAGAATGACTCCCCTGAGTTGTGATTGAGACCCCGTTGTGGAGGTGTGAGAGAGATCACCGTGATCTGACCCCACAGAGGATCAATCTGGACCACTGACAACTGGCAACGATTGATTTCCTCTCCACCTCCTCTGTGGTGTTAATTAAAAGGAAACCAATTTATAACATCCATCCATCCATCCACCAACAAAAGCTAAATATATATCACATCCATGGTGTGGTCATGACCTCGAGATGATGACACATTTTTAAACGCGGAGATGATTCAGCCTACAGGTGTGGAGGGGTTCATGTTATACAATAAACGTTGCCCGTCTTTCACAGCATTTAAAGAGTGGATTTTTTTTCAGTTAATGCTAAAATGGAAGATGATTTCTTTTTTTAAATGTGCTTTTTATTTGAAGGAGGGAGTCACTGTGAAGGTGAAGTGGAAAATATTGTATGCCTGCTGAGATGTTTAATGTTTAAGAAGCATGTGCCGCCCTCTGCTGGTCGCCTCGCTTCTGTTTTTGAGATGCATCAGTATTCTGTCAAACATGCTGAATTTAGACGGTATTTTATAGCCATAGAAGGACACACATGCAGCTATTTTTATATAGATAATGTTATCTTGGTATCAACTGTCTTGATGCTATTATAAATATTCCAGAGGGAGAAATATTTTGGGGCATTTTGATGATTTTGGTCATGTGGGATGGTATTTATCGGAGTCAAGTTGACCATTTAAGTCATTTTTCCAAGGAAAAAATGTCAGTTGAGGACAGGATGTTCCTGTTTTATATTACTGTAAATTGTTTTGCATTGTTTTAGAAAGTCATCATATCCTCTGAACATTGTGATGGGCATTTTTTATACTATTTCCTGACATTTTTTTAACTGATTTTTTTACATTTGATGGACAAAGTGATAGTACAGTTACATTTTTTGTTGATTTAGTTTTTTAATTTTTAATCTGCTTGCGTGAATAATAGTTAAACCAGGTTAGTGAAATCTGTTTCATACATTCTTTCTTCTGGGATTTACTTTACACTCTCTCTCTTGTAATAATTTAAAAGGTCAGTTCACTGAAATGACAACTAGGGCGGTCCCGGATACCTTTTTTTGGGCTCCGGAGCTTCGGTAGCAGTCAACAGCGAATATTCGAAGCTTCGGCCTCTTTGTGCACGAGTGAAGACGTACCTCAAAGTCACATTTGAGGGCCCTCTCCTCCTAAACGGCGGCATTTTGAGGCAGATGTCTCCGTGCATTATGCAGCTCCTCTCCGGCAGAGCTCAGCTGTGAAGTCCGTGCATAATGTAAGGTTGTGCTGCAATACGTCTTTCGGTTTAATTAAAAGCGTTAATTTCCAAGGATTCTGTTTTTCTACAGTAGGTGTTCATGTATTATTATCTGTTATTGAATAAGAAGCATTTTCCAAAAGGTTTGACTTGTTATGTATGTTTGTAAAAAACAAACAAAACCCCAAATACCTGAATCCCAAAAGTGAAAATCTACCTATCCCAACAAGCGAATAATCGAATAGTCAAATATTCGGGTCCAGGCCTAATGACAACTTTCTCTCAGTTGATTTAGAAGTTTTGAATGAAAATAAGAACAAACCTCAGAGACACAAGCAGTATATGGACAAATTACTCAATATAAACCGGTTAATCAAAGGACAAACAGCAACACAGAACCCTGAACATCGTCTTTATTATCATGACCTAAATTCCCAAACAAACAACTAATGCAGAGAGCATCTGAAATCCACCAAACCAAAACATTAAAAGTGCTGCATTTACCCAAAAATTCAGGAGTTTCATAAATAAATTTAGCTTTAAGGCTCATTTCTTGTGTGTGCACACCCCCCGATATTAAATCAAATAACTGAAAAGTACCTTAATGAAAACAACATCTGCTTTAAGCAGAGAGAGAAAATCAAAACAGCAGTTTTGGTCAGTTGCTGGCAATGTAACAAAGTCTTGCATTTTGTGCTTTTTTTTTTTTTCATTAACTGAGGTTGCAGAAGGCACATGTGCATCGTTCATTTCATGGAATTGCGCTTTAAGCTTAGCTTAGTGTATCTCTGGAAAATAAGACTGTGCAAGTATAACACATTAAGCTCCCTCTGAGCAGCTTCTCATCCAAAAACAACAACTTTCAAGGAACCTCTAATCCCCTTAAAACTGGCAGTGTAAAACCAAAGCCATTTTTTCACGATTATCTGCTATGTACAGTTCATAAAGACGAGATATTTTAAGGTTCGTAGTGGATAAACATGTACACCAATGCCGTATTTGGAGTGTAAACATTGGGGAATATTGTGGCCCATAGATGTAAAGGCATGCTGTTATGTAACCCCAGTTTGTTTGTGTCATGTATTAGCATTAGATTCGACAGAGGTAAACGTTGTATAAATAATTACCTGCTGATGTTTGAAAAACCCAGAGGGTTTATTATACACTAAAGAAAACATACTTATTAATATTATATTTCTGATCCGTCTGATTTAGATCCCTCTAAATGTTACACACTGGCCCTTTAACAACCTTTGTGGTTTTTCACACTTTCACATTATTTCTCAGAGAAACGGATGATTACGACTGTGACTTTAATGTCAACACATGAGAGGCACAAACTGGGGCTCGCTGTTGTGATGCAGTTGACCTACGGGCCATGGCGCTTCATCACTTTCATACTTTTCATTGTAGCTTTTGTATTTGCATCCACAGCAGTATGTACAATGTAGTGCGTTTTTTTTTCTTTTTTTGAGGCACAAAGGTCACGAGGCGTTCAACCTGGCAACCGGACACTGTTCCCGCTAATGCCACAGAGCCCCATTCTGTGTGAGAACAAGCAAGCCACACACTGGCCTGTATTAATGCCACATGGGCTCCACGCAGTCTTTCCCATCAGCCCTCTCTCTCAATCACAGCACGTTGGGGAGGTAAAGCGAACACAGCAGCATGTTCTGACCCAGAGCCGGGAAGCGTCTGAAGGCCTCCCAGGCGTCAGAGAAGATGTTGTACTTGAGAAAGACGCGGTGCTCCAGGCTGGTGGGCAGGCTGACGTCGCGGCTCATGATGTAGATGCCGTCGTTGTGCAGCGTGCACGTCAGGTTCAGGCCCGACTTGGACGTGTTCTCCTTCAGCTGGATCCACTCGCCCGTGGAGACGTTGTAGGACTGCACCGTCAGCACGTCCTCCGTCTGGCTGGGGCGCCGCTGCCGCTGGCCCACCTCCAGTTCGTGGGTGTAGCCGCCCACCAGGTAGATGGTGTCCTCCACCGAGAGCATCTGCTGCTTGCGGATGTGCGCCGAGCAGGTTCGAAACACCGTCCAGGTGTCGGACGTTGGGCAGTAAAGGAGGACACTTGTGTTCCTGTCTGTCAGACCAAAAAAACATGTTAAACTCAAAATTGAAGGAACTTGTTGCTTTCTCACTAACATGTAACAGCACCACGGGTGTAGGTGTAGTTTCAGAAAACATGCAGCGCAACACAAAGTTCTTTCAATCCTGACAGGCTGCGTACAACAATAAACCTGTACTGTATGTAGCATGAGGGGTACATTAAAGCAGATTACTGTGGGTGTACTGTAATCATGGAAACCAACTCAGATGAGTGAAATCAACATTTTTATAAAGTCATTGAGTTCCTTTCAAAGTATGCCCTTGAGCAGCAATAACTACTGGAACATCCTGTTCACTAACCAAAGCCAAGGCCGTTATAATTGAAGTTATATAAGTAATAATACACTACGCAGTGACAAAAAAGGCAAAGAACGCCTCAATGCATCATCATTGCTGTTACTGGTTTAGCTGTGTTACATTAGCAGAGATATACGATACTGAACACAAACCATTAACAGAGACAACACTCATCCAGGCTTTCATTTATTCTCACTGCTACAATCTAGCGTCGGCACGATACTGGAACTTCTAACTCGGATACAATACCTTGAAAAATATCGATATTTGATACCATTTTCAATACCACAGGGAAAAATTTACAAAACATTGAGGGCATTAAATATTAGATTTATATATTAGCTGTGTGTCAACTCAGTATTGTATTGTATTGAAACCATTTCAAATATTCAGTACTGATACTTCAATATTTTTGACAACACTACGACACAGTGTCCTGATTATGAAAATTCCAGAAACGGATGCAAAGAACGCCTCAATGCAAAGACGTGACAGTATTAATTTCTCTGTTACTGACTGGTTAAGCCGCGTTATATTAGCCAAGATATGGTACTAGAGCTGCAACGATTAATCAATAAATTGTCAACTATTAAATGAATCACCAACTATTTTGATAATCGATTTGAGTCATTTTTAAAAAAAAAAAAAGTCTAAATTCTCTGATTCCAGCTTCTTAAATGTGAATATTTTCTGGTTTCTTTACTCCACTATGACAGTAAACTGAATATCTTTGAGTTGTAGACAAAATAAGACATTTGAGGACAGCTTTGGGGAAACACTGATTGACATTTTTCACCATTTTCTTACATTTTATAGACCAAACAACTAATCGAGAAAATAATCAACAGATTAATCGACAATGAAAATAATAGTTAATACTGAGCACAAACCATTATCGGAAACAAACACTCATCAAGGCCTTCATTTATTTTCATTGCTACCATCCCATAAGCAATATTGTAGCATCAAAGCACACACTAGTTGTTTCAAAGATAGTTTTTATCCTCAGGCAAAAAGACTTTTCAACAGTCTGCAGGACAGAGGAGCAAGAGCCATCATTGTTTTTAATGTTTATATTGTTAGTAACTGTTTTTGATAGCGTGGCTGTATACTGATCTGAGTTATTATACCAACCTCTTGCAGTGTATCCACCCATGACGTAGATCATCCCCTGGCATTCGCAGGCAGAGAACTCAGCCAGCGGGTCGGGCATCGAGGACACACAGGTCCACCAGTCCTGTTCTGGGCTGTAACACTCCACCGTGCCCAGACTCTGGCCTCCTACAGCGTACATCTTCCCTTGCACTGCCAGCAGCTTGAAGTTGGACCTGAAGGAGACGATGCAGTAAGTGAAACATGGCTCTTGATATTTCAGAGGAAATGTGTAGATTTTACCTCTTCTGGTTGAGCGGAGCCACCTGGTTCCACTCGTTCCTGCAGGGGTTGTAGCAGTGCACCGCAGAGATCTCCTGACTCGTCATCCGGTAGCCACCGACTATGAACAGGTAGTTATCCAGGACAGCCGAGCCATATCCTCTCACGTTGATCATATCTGTAGGCAGGTTGTTTGCAAGCGGTTTCCAGCGCTGCTCCACCTCTCCGTACCTAAGAGTGACAGAGGACACTGTTTTGACTCTGCTTAATACAGTTACAAAACACCTCATGCATCCTAAAGGTTATGCCAGAGTTTTATTTGTGGATTTTAGCTCAGCTTTTAACTCAATGAAGACATATTCTCCTGAAAAGGCTCATTGATCTCAATATCAACACGGGGTTAGTTCTGTGGATCAGAGGCTTTCTTTCCTGCCACCCACAGAGGCTGTGTTCGTCCCTCTGTGCTATTCTCTCTTTTTACCAATGAATTTATGATCAATGAGGAACATTTTTGCTGACGACATGGCCTTAGTTGTCCTTCTACAGAAAACAGACCCACTGGGTGAAGCTGCCTATCTGGCCCACACTAAAGCCCTTCAAACATGGTGTCACACTAGCCATCTAGAAATCAATGTGGCCAAGACAAAAGAATGAATCATGTGCAGCACAAAACAACACAGAGCCAGTTCCACTTGATGGCCAACATGTTGAAACTGTGGAAAACTTTAAATACCTCGGTACAGTGGTACATTTTCAAGAGATGCTCACAGCGACTTTATCAGTCAGTAGATTTTTAAATTAGTGTACAAAACTACTGTTGAGTGTTTCAACCTGCCTGGTTCGATCACCTAAACTGTAGATATAAGAATAAACTCTCAAGGATTGTGTCAATGGCAAGCAAAATAGTTGGTAAACACCAAAAGCCCTTGACTCAAATTATTAAAGAAAGGACGAGGAAGAAAGCGAGGAATATCCTGGCAGATAGCTCCCATCGTCTTCAGCCAGTTTGAGCTCCGGGAGGCGCCATAGAGTCCCTCTGGCAACTGAAAATGTGTTTAAGGAGTCCTTCATCCCTACTAGTGCCATCAATATTCTTAACTCAACAAAGTGACAGCGCAGATCTAAGCCACAGAAAACAGACCCACTTAGTGAACCTATGTGGGCGGCTGTGGCTCAGAGGGTAGAGCAGGTTGTCCACCAATCGGAAGGTTGGTGGTTCGATCACATGTCGAAGTGTCCTTGAGCAAGGCACTTAACCCCAAATTGCTCTCGAAGGCATAGCCATCGGTGTGTGAATGAGTATTTAGATTAGATCCTGATGAGCAAAGTTGGCAGCCTCTGCCATCAGTGTATGAATGTGTGTGTGAATGGGCGAAGGCTGACATGTAGTGTAAAGCGCTTTGAGTGGTCAGAAGACTAGAAAAGCAATATATAAATGCAAGTCCATTTACACTGACATGAATTGTTTTAATGTGTACCGAAGACAAATTTCCACCCTGGTGGACAATAGGATTTATTGTATTGTATTGTACCTCAGCATGGACCAGGGTTCATCCTGGTCTGGCACGTCCAAGGAGAGACAGGTGAAGTCTCCTATGGCCACCAGTGTGGCGGTGCCTCTCATGCGCATCTCCCTGACTTGGTCTCTGACAGCAGAAGGGAGGCTGCTGAACTCTGGCCTCCTCAGCATGGGATGATAGTAGCAGCTCATGTATTTGAGACAAGCCTTACGCAGATCATGAGTCCCATACACTTCAGACAGGCTGAACAGCTCCACGCAGTTCTCCAGCTTTATCTCAGAGGTGAGGAGCTTGAGGATGGAGGTGACCTGCAAGAAGGAGGCGGTCTCGATCAGGTCCTCCAGAGTCTCGTTGACCACCTGCACCTTGGAGGTGTTGATGAACTCCAGGACCAGCTCCAGACCGGGGACACTGAGCCCCTGCAGCTGCACAGAGTCCTCCGTGGACTCCCTCATCCCGGAGCTGTACAGAGCTCGGAAGTAGTCGCTCTTCTCTATCAGCTTCTTCTTGTTCACCTGGTAGATTTTGTCATCCATGACTATGGCAATGACCTGCTCAGATGACATGGTGAAAGCTGGAGTCTTTATATCTCTCAGGCTGAGTTGTGTATGTTGTCAGCCTTCCTCAGAGAGTCACCGTTTACATTTCACCGACCAGGGAGCTCTGTGGCCGGTCTATATATGGTAATGTTCAGCCCATAGAGAGCCATGGAGAGCTAGCATAGAGCTGCTGCGGCTGACAGATAAAACTAGCCAAAAGTACCTTTTCCTCGGATTAACATTCCTCCACAGTCAGATAAAAAGTCGCTCCAGTATATAAAGACGTTGGTTAAATAGTGTGGTTTGTTTCTGACTGCTGCAGTAACGTTTCCCATCGCATTTTATCAGCCTTTATCAGCCTTTAGCGGGACGGTCTGCAGAGCTGTCACATGTTTACTGTTTTGATTCTGCACTCACTACGTCATTTCCGGGTTTTATACTTCTTCGTGAGTTTTTTTTTTGTAGCGCTGTTGTTGTTGTGTGCTGCTGCTGACACCTTCAGGTTAATGGATGAATAGCTCCACAACATTAAAACCCACACAAATGTTCATAAAACAAACAAACAATTACAAAAAACACAGCAACATGAGACATCATCATATAAAAAAGAAAATCTAAATATCTATTCAGCAAAAAAAAAATTAAAATAACAGCTACAGGGACATTTTCATGTAAAAAAAGAAATTGAAATAAAATCTAAATATTTATTCAGCAACAAAAAAACAAAAAAACAGCAAACAGGGACATCATCATGTAAAAAAGAAAAATCGAAATAAAATCTAAATATCTATTCAGTAAAAAAAAAATAAAAAAACAGCAACAAGAACATTTTGATGTAAAAAAAAGAAATTGAAATAAAATCTAAATAATTATTCAGCAACAAAAAAAAATAAAAAACAGCAAACAGGGACATCATCATGTAAAAAAGAAAAATCGAAATAAAATCAAAATATCTATTCACCAAAAAAAAATAAAAAAACCAACAAGGACATTTTCATGTAAAAAAAAGAAATTGAAATAAAATCTAAATATTTATTCAGCAACAAAAAAAATAAAAAAACAGCAAACAGGGACATCATCATGTAAAAAAGAAAAATTGAAATAAAATCTAAATATCTATTCAGCAATAAAAAATAAAAAAAAAACAGAAAGAGGGACATTGTCTTGTAAATAAAATAAAATTAAAATAAAATATAAAATTGTATTCAGCAATAACAAAATTTAAAAAACAGCAACAGGGACATTGTCATGTAATAAAATAAATTGAAATAAAAGAAAAAATATCTATTCAGCAATAAAAAATTTAAAAACACAGCAACAGGGTCCTCTGCAGTCTAGTGTTCACAGCTCTGTTTTTGTCCAACACACATATTTGATTAGATTTTCTTCCCAGTGACCCCCAGTTGAGAAGTGTTTTGTCAGTCTTTATTGCAGGCAAGGAGATTATTGTATGCTGGACAAAGAAAGTCAGAATCGTTGCATGTTTGCATTATTTTAAGATAAGATATTCCTTTATTAGTCCCGCAGTGGGGAAATTTGCAGTGTACAGCAGCAAAAGGGATAGTGCAAAAAACAAGATGCATCAGCTAACACAGTAAAAAAAAAAGAGCTAAACAAAGTGTAACAGAATATGAACCATTTAAATAGAAGGAAGTATAAAAATAGGAGCAGTATATACAGTATTGACAATAAACAGACTATTAACAAAATTGCACAAGTGGAAAATAATATTGCACAGTGAGAATAAAATGAAATTCCACCTGAAAATATCAGTTTATTGTCAGTTTGTTGGTGTATTAATGGTCTACTGGGAGCAGTGCTGGTTGTGGAGTCTGACAGCTGCAGGAAGGAAGGAACTGCGATAGAGCTCCTTCACACACTTTGGGTGGAGCAGCCTGTCGCTGAAGGAGCTCTCCAGTGCTTTATTCTAATGCTGTTTAGTTTTTTGGCTCTTGTCTTTTAAATGTTCTTTTATGTCTTATGTAAATTACTTTGTGTTTTGAAAGGTGCTATGCAAATACATTTGTCTCATTTTCCTACACAGGGACTCAGTCAGTCAGTAAAACCTGCAGTTTGAGAACCACTTGTCCTGAGTCCACCGGTATGGCATGGCTCAGAAACAGGGAATCCTCTTGTAAATATTTATTTTGAAAAATGTAATCATTAAATAAAGACCAAAGATGGAAAATATCTCCACCACTTTAAGAAACGGCATCAGTACAGGTGGGGTTTTGAGGCTTTGGTGACAAATTGCATTTGTTGTAGGAGCTTATATCATTGTTTTTACCACATCAACACATTTGTAATATATATGAATGTGCTTTTTGTGATGCAAAAATCATCATCCGTTCTAACCTAAACTACATTGTCTTGTGTTGATCTCAAGCTCGTACTGTTCTGTCAGTGCAGAGTTATAATAAGCTCAGCAGCCAACAGGCCTGTTGTCTATCTCCAGCTGTCAATCAAGATAACGTGTGCGTTATCACACTAGTGACGTCACAGTCTGAGTGAAGATTTAGCTCAGAGGGAGAAGTCAAGAGACCAATCATTCACCAGGCTGAGCCTTCAAAATAAAAGCATAGAGAAAAATATATTGAGGTGCTAAGATTATTATAATTTCCAACAGGTACGATGAATTCATCAAATTACTTAGTTATAAATTATCCATCCAACAATCCAAAACTCCCAAGATATTCATTATCATATAATTATTATAATATTATCATATAAAGAAAAGAATCAAATCTGCTCAATTTGTGAAGCCGGGATCAGCAAACATTTTCTTGAAACAATGAATTAATCATCAAAATAGTTACCCATTAATTTTCTGTCCATCAACTCTATGATTAATCAGTTAATCCCTTCAGTAGTTATTGTTAGAGAAAAATCCATATCAGTTTAATAATATATTATAGTACCTAACAACAAAATCCTTCTTGGAATCATAAATGTAAAAGTATTACCATATTTTTTATACAGAACACCTTTCTTAAATAATGATTACACCTTGCAAAAGCCTGCAGGATAAAAAAAATAAAAGTTATGTGAATTAAACCACAGGAAATTATCATAAAGAATAATAATAATAATAATCAATAAATATTATAATAATAATAGGACATAAGAATAATAACAAAAGAATAAGAGTGCATTACACAGTGCCACATCTTGTTTACTTCACATATTTATTCCCACTTTTTATTCTAGGGCAGGGGTCTGCAACCTGCGGCTCTTTAGGAAAAAAAATAAATCTGAGATTTTGAGAATAAAGTCATAATAACACGAGAAAAAAAGTCATAGGTCTACGAGAAAAAAAGTCGTAATATTATGAAAATAAAGTCAGAAGTTTAAGAGAAAAAAAGTCATAGTATTATGAGAATAAAGACATAATATTATAAGTAGTAATTTTAAGTATTATTTTCTTTTTTTCTCGCAAAGTTATGACTTTATTCTCATAATATTACGACTTTTCTTCCCGTAAAGTTATGACTTTATTCTCGTAATATTACGACTTTTCTTCTCGTAAAGTTATGACTTTATTCTCGTAATATTACAACTTTTTTTCTCGTAATATTATGACTTTATTCTCGTAATATTATGACTTTATTCTCGTAATATTACAACTTTTTTTCTCGTAATATTATGACTTTATTCTCGTAATATTATGACTTTATTCTCGTAATATTATGACTTTATTCTCGTAATATTACAACTTTTTTTCTCGTAATATTATGACTTTATTCTCGTAATATTATGACTTTATTCTCGTAATATTACAACTTTTTTTCTCGTAATATTATGACTTTATTCTCGTAATATTACAACTTTTTTTCTCGTAATATTATGACTTTATTCTCGTAATATTATGACTTTATTCTCGTAATATTATGACTTTATTCTGTAAATCTCAGATGTTTTTCTCCTCAATGTGGCCCTAATAGTCCGTAGTACATTTGCACTTTGGCCCTCTGCATTAGACTTATATACTATATACTTAGACTATAAACTGTGTTACCTTCATCACAATGCTCAAATGTTTTGCGGCTCCAGACAGATTATTTATTTATTAATTTTGCCTAAAATGGCTCTTTTGATGGTAAAGGTTGCTGACCCCTGTTCTAAGGATAGTGAGTTTTAGTTTGAAAGCCTGGACCGGAAGTGGTGTATTTTATATACTGCGTGTGTGTGTATTGATGGTGATGGTGTTTGTGGGTGGAGAGAGAGTGAGAGACGGACAGAGAGGCGCATCAATGACCTGGACACCACCACCACATAAACACTCACCGCTCGGCCTGTTTCATGTTCCTGGCTCCAGGCAGCGGACAGCCGGCTGTTTGTGATCCGAGCTGAGGATGCTGGAGCTGGGATGGGCCTCCTGGTTCCCCCGCTGCCTGGTTCTGGTTCTCATCATCATCATCACATCATCATCATCAGTGTCCACCGACCTGCGGCCGTGCCATGATGTGAGTACTGTTATTATCTCCTATAATGTCGTTATGCTACTTCAACACACAATTAAAAGGACTACATTTTTTTTAATCATTGTTATCATCTAGAAATTACTATTATCCATCACATATTTTAATGCAGTGATCAAATAAAAAAAAATGGCCATGCATTCAGAATTAAACACCCACATTATAGGCTCCTAACAATGCACAATAAAAAAATACTACAAGTCCATCTTTTTATATTGGATCCTATGCATGCAGAATTAAACACCCACATTATAGGCTCCTAACAATGCACAATAAAAAAATACTACAAGTCCATCTTTTTATATTGGATCCTATGCATGCAGAATTAAACACCCACATTATAGGCTCCTCACAATGCACAATAAAAATATTTTTATATCCAGCTTTTCCATGGAGCCTAGAGGCAAAGTGAGGATGTTACACAGGATGCATAATTTCTCTTTATTCAGTGTGAAAAGCCCAATTAACATTATTCAGTTACATTTTTAAATTTAAATTAATTAATTTAATTTAAATTTAATTTAATTTAATTTAATTTAATTTAATTTAATTTAATTTAATTTAACACTTTTATCTTGCCAAAGTTGATGAGAAAATCAATAACACTCATGTTTGTACATTCAGTAATAAGCTACAGCCAATAGGCTAGCTGGTTAGCTTAGCTCAGCATAAAGACTCACTGCTCCTGGCCAAGATACAGTCTAGCACAAAACCTCCAATAACATTTTAACATGTAGTTTTTACACTTCAGTTTTGTATGAATTTATCACATGTTAGGTGTTAATTTGTGAGCTTTATTTTATTTTAATTACTATATATTTTAATTATTATATATATATATATTATATATATTTTTATATATATTATATATATTTATCAATAATGTTTGAATGTAATCTATCATAATTTATTTGTTGATCATATTTTGTATTATTAATCAGAATATGTAAAGTAACTAAAGTTATCAAATAAATATACAATATTTGGCTCTGAAATGCATCGGGGAGCTGTTAACCCACCTGGAACAGTTATTATTATTATTATTATTTAGATTAGATTAGATGACATTCAACTTTAATGCAATTGCACACACATTACAATACAGTTTAGCATCTAATCAGATAGCAAACATGCATATATAGATATATAAAGATAAATAAAAATGTACAGAATAAACAATAGGCCAGTGGGGTACAAAATAAACAAAACAATATGTTATGTTATGCATATATAAACTGTCACGGAACATTATTTCCAGGTTTTTGGCATTAAAACATTCAACAATATCAGTTATCAGCAGACCAAAGAGATTAGTGTCCATCTTTTCCTGTTGTCTACATAATTCCCAAAACCTCCAGTCCTCTAATCTCCTGACTCAGAGGATGCTGCTTGTCATGGCGTTGAATTTTATCCCCTGTCCCTGCTCTCTCTCTTCCTCTCATCAGTCTCCATGGCAACCAGCGTGAGTCACCCGGGAGACCAGCGAAACACATTAGCTCATGTCCTTTTTATCAGTCTCACCTTTTCCCACAACTGTTGAACCGATTAGCATCGGCACAGCGCTCTTTGTTTGTCCACTAGACAGCAGGTGACTCTCAGCACAGGTTGCCATGTTACATGTTAATGAAGTGGTCGTCCTCTCCTCTCACATGGTCATCCACAGTTTGTGTGTTTGTGTGTGTTGGGGGGAGGAGGAGGGGTGCAGCATGAATGGCCATTTTTGTTGTTGCAGAGAGGTGATTAGTCATTTGAAAGAGCTCAAGAGTATCTGCACCGCACACATCCTGCATCTCCAAACCATCTCTGATTCATTCCCCCGTACACACATCCTCAGTCATTTCTGTGATTGTTCCAGTTTAATTAGCTGTTACTTAGATGTCAGTGCTCGGCTGTCTGTCCGGCACACTCTGATGATTTGTCTGCCCAGTTGAGCAGCTGGTTCGGGGGGAGGAGATGGAGATCTGCCAGAGCGAGGCTTTGGACTCGAGGGGAGTCACATTAAAACCGAACCAATCCCTAATATACTTATGGGTTTTACAGCCTTAATTCTGCAAGGATTGCAAAAAGTAGAAAACTGATTTAAAGACATTCAAAGGTAAAAAGAGAAAGTGAGGAAAGTGCAAGACATTGAATATATTAAATCTGCTTACTGGTGTTGAGCATTATACAGCCATAAGATACCTAAAGTCCACATCTAAGAGATATGAGAGAGGTATCAATCTTATCATCCTAAATCTCAAACTTTTCCTCTATTAAATAATAAAATGTAATTAAAGAGCATTTTTCTCAAAATCATAATAAATATATTTGCTCACCTGAGATAGGGCTGGGCGATATGGCCAAAATCTTCTATCATGATACAGATCATCTCATATCTCAATATGTATCACGATATAGCAGGTTTTCTGGTAATTCAATAAATAAATAGTCTATATGAAATAACCTCATGGCGAAGCCTATTTCTATACTTCTGTGTGAATTAAATATTGACAAATGAAAAGGTTTAAGTGAAATTATAGAGAAATAAATATAGGTCTAGCCTACAGTATATTGCAATAGAAACCATATAGAAAAATTTATACGAAATACATTTTTTTGTAACGTTTTGACGATCTATATATCATCATATTGCCCGGTCTTAACCTGAATGTGTGACAGGTGCATCATAAGGCTGCGAAACTTGAATAAAAGTGAAAAACTCCTGCACACTTTCTTGTTTACTGCTGGTTTATTTTATATTTATTTAATACAATGTTTTCGTCTAAATTGTATATAAATGATGAAGATTGTTGAGACCAAAAAGTTGAATTAAATGAATATGAAATAAACGAGTAATGAGTGTGCGAGGGAGTTTTATTCTTTATTTTATTCTAGTATATTATTAGGATCTTTTTTAAAATGAAGTGCTGTTAGCGTTTGAAGTTAAAGTTAAAAAATGAGATATTAACCCAGATAATAGGATGTAGAATATAATAGAAAAGTAAACAATATTCAAAGGCAGTTTGGGGAAATATGTTGAAAACAACGAGTCTATAAGCTGTAATGTATTAGGTGTACTAGGTTGAAAGGTAATAAAAAACAAATCTCAGCACTTGTACTGAACGCACTCTGTTGTCATGTGTAGCTCGTGTTTCTATGGAGATTAAAAGCTTCCTAATAAGCTGCTTTGGAAAAAAATGTTCCTCTAAATGAATTTTCAATCAGTTCAAATGATGAGCAGAATAATGTCACAAGCAGCAGGCCTTGGGAAGAAGCGCCTGTACGGAGACGACCTGCTGCTGCCATGCTTTTAATGGACCATTAGTGTTCCAGCGGGTTGGTTGCCGTGTGTGCCCGTCCAATTAACAGCTAACATGCAGACCAGAGTGGTCTATTGGATGATGTATTGATCTTTGTGTGTATCTGTGTGTGTGTGTGTTCTACAGACAGACTACTACTACCAGTACACAGAGTGTGACAGCACAGGGTCACGATGGAGAGTCGCCATCCCTCTCAACCCGAGCTCCTGCTCAGACCTCCCACCTCCAACCAGAGGAACAGACTGCTGTAAGTACTCTCTGTGTGTGTGTTTGTGTGTGTGTGTTCATATCTATATGTGTTCACATGTAATATGACCCTCTTTCCTTCACCGTCTCACAGCGTTCTCCTGTCCGGCCGGGAAGTTTTTAGAGATGACCACACAGCAGTGCACGCCGTGTGCGTCCGGCTCCTATTCGCTGGGCAGCGGCCTCCGTTTTGACCAATGGGACGCCATCCCCGCAGGCTTCACCAGCCTGGCCAGCTTCTTGGACCCCGGGCAAAACGGAGAGGACATTCAGGCCTGTAACAGGTGACACACTAACACTAACCTTTCACACAGGTTAACATGGAGATGAGTATATTTTTTTCTGAGTGTGTTTTGTCCGTGCTGCAGCTCATCGTGGACGCCGCAGGGTGTGTATCTGGAGTCGAACCGCGACGAGTGTACGGTGTCTTTGGTTTACGCCGTCCATCTGGAGAAACAGGGATCCGTCTCCTTCACCTACCAGTACCCCGACAACAACATCTTCTTTGAGTTCTATGTGAGCACCAATAACTGCTTCTTATATAATGTATTATAATATATTAATTTGCCAATATATCAGGCTAATATATCTGGGAATGAGTAGCGTTAACGTTAGTTGATTCAGGAAATGAATTGATTTAAAACTCCTTGCCTTTAACAAATCCATATATACCCCGGTTTACAGTAATAAAAAAATAATTAGTTGAGGTTTATTGTGGATGAGTCAAGAGCAGCATCTGTTGTTGCTAATAGCAACCATATCAACATGTGTTCAGGTCCAGAACGAGCAGTGTCAGGAAATGGCTCAGACTGATGACCAGAAGTGGATTAAAGTCACTAACAATGGAGAATGGGACACACACACAGTGAGTATCTGACTGTGCTTGTGTTAGTAGGGAGGGACAGTATTATGGTCTGTGTGTACATCTTTGTTGTTGTTGTTGTTTTTAGGTGAATCTGAAGTCCGGTACCAACATCCTGTATTGGAGAACCACCGGCATCCTGGTGGGAGGGAAGATGGTCAAACCTGTGCTGCTCAAGAACATCCAAATAGAGGGTAAATCATAATTCTAACACATAATAAGGCATTAATGAACATATTTATTATTTATATAAATTATGAACACCTGTCCAGGTGTTGCCTACACATCGGAGTGTTTCCCGTGCCGGCCCGGCTGGTTCAGCTCGGCGCCCGGCTCCTCATCCTGTCAGCCGTGTTCCAGCAACACCTTCTCCACAAAGGGGGCGTCCTCCTGTACGACCTGCCCTGAACACCACTACTCAAGTATGTCCACATCTAACAACAGCGTGTATCAGAAAAGCACAAACTAGTTTGAGGCTTAATTATATCCAGTGAAAAGAAAACTGTGGGTGAGCTATAATAATAAACATAAGTTTTGCATTTAAAAAAAAATATTTTTTGCGTTAAGTCAGCCGATCATAGTGTTTTAATGTAACTTAAAGAGAAAAATCAGAAAAATATATAGGCTGATGGTACTTTTTTTATATAATAATTTCTCAAATTTGGTTATTATAGGTTTGTGACAAACATATGCACCATGGGAGGTTATTTAATAATTGAATATATTTTCTTTTTTCATTCATTTAACCTTTATTTATACTCATTGGTCTTCTGATGCCATATTGGATGAGCTTTGCTATTGACTTTGTTGTATAATATAAAGATCAAAAAGGTTTACATGGATCATCACTGTGTCCTCCTCCTCTCTCAGATGAGGGCTGGGCCGAGTGTAAGGTGCGGCCGCCGTGCTCAGAGAAGGATTATTTCCAGATCCACACGGCCTGCGACAGCGAAGGGAAGGTCAGCATCATCCACATGTTTCACATTTCACATCCTCAGGACAGACACACCTACTTATAAACACACCCCAGAGAGTTTTAAGGTAGTAGTTGATAAATTGTCAAAGACAATTTGATTGATTTAAATTTAAATTTTTAACGTTAATATGTCCAAACAAAATAATCCAATTGAAACAAAACAATTTGGAAATATATAGACTTATATATAGACCACAAACACCCATGGTGGTTTTATATTTAAAACATGATCAGCATGAAAACTCATGTTTATCTTTGGTTACACTTAACAAAAGAACATATAATGCACTGCTTGTTCATACGCTGTTTTTACCGCATTACATTTAACTAGACTGTAAACAGTGAGGACGTTTCGTTGGCTCTCTGAGGGCATCGTGTCAGAAACTAGAGAAGTCACACAATGACATCAGAGAGGAAACGATGAAAAGCTTAGTGAACGTTTTGCATGTCATCTGATCCAAAGTCAGCTTCATTGGCTCTCGTCCACGACCTTGGCCTGTTCTGATTCACATCTCTGAAAGCGCTGACTAAGAGTGATGATGGTTAAAGAACATTGTTGACAGTATTGTTTGTGTATCTCAGTCTGTTTTCCTCCAGGTACATTTACATGTTTTTTATTTGAGCAAGGTAAAGCCCCCTGACTTCTGTGGCTTTGTTGGTTCCAGACGCAGGTGTTGTATCGTTGGGTGGAGCCAAAGATCTGTGTGGAGAACATCACGGGGGCGGTGGAGCTGCCGGCGACGGGGCAGAGAGAGACCTGTCCTCCCTGCAACCCCGGCTACTACAACAGCAACGACTCCACCTGTTTGCCCTGCCCACCTGGAACCCACTCAGACGGCACCTCCGGTAAACCCGCTCACACCTGGCTTGCACTGCTACCGAAGCACCGGGCCTGTATTCATATAATCAATCCGTATTTATCTAAGGAAAGTCAACTCAACACCTAAACAGAGACGACCCAGCTGGATTATCCACTCCTGAAAAGATGGTTCTTGTGCAAACATGATGTTTTATCAATGAGGAAAATACCATTGTTGTATCTAAATAAAGCTTTTGTGTGTGTGTGTGTGTGTGTGTGTGTACCAGTGTGCCTTGAGTGCCCTGCAGGTACGGAGCCAGTGTTGGGTTACGAGTATAAATGGTGGAACGTGCTGCCGTCCAACATGAAGACTTCCTGTTTCAACGTGGGCAACTCCAAATGTGACGACATGAACGGTGAGTACAATAACACCTGAGGTGTTACTGAGGCACGAAGGAAGTGTTCACACCTCATAAATAATTTACAAAAAAATGTTATATAATAATTAAGTATGCAACTTCGGACGCAGCAAATAGCTGTTCTGGAGCTTTCAATCTTATCACATGATCTTCATCAGCAAATGATCTTTCGAAAAAAATATATACATATAATTTTAAGAAAATGTAAATGTTCAACTTTCCATTTTGTTTTCCTTTTCTGCCGATGAAGATCATGTGATGTGATCAAATATCCAGAACAGCTACTTAAATGGACATTGTGGTGAGATTGTGTTTGCACAGATCTATAATCCAGAATCAGTGAGGTGAAATGTGTGTGTGCATCCTGTCTGTTGCTCATCAGGATGGGAGGTTGCAGGCGACCATGTTCGCAGCGGAGCAGGCAGTTCAGATAACGACTACCTCATCCTCAGCCTGCATGTGCCTGGCTTCAAGTAAGTCTGTGTGCCTTCACTCTGGGGAGATCTGGTTGTTTTGTGTCAGCCTTTGATTTATCTATGCATGTTTGGACACCACAGAAAGAGAGCTGTCTTAACAGAGAATAAGAGGTTTTGTAGGAAGAAGTTGCCGGCTAAAATCCACTTAACAATACTGTGTTTCTATATCTGAATCATCTAAATCTCTGGCTGTGTTTGTGTTTTCGGTGGCAGGGTCCCAGCTTCTCTTTCAGGGATGACCGGCAGTGAGTTTGGCTGGATAACCTTTGTGTTCGAGACCATCTGCTCTGGCGACTGTGAGCTCTACTTCATGATGGTGTGTCGCGTTTGTCTCTCCAGTTTATTTATAACAGTGTTCTACATATTGTTGCTCAGGGATCCAACCTATATCTAACTGTTTTACTGTGACGCCCCCTGCAGGATGTGAACAGGAAGAGCACCACAGTGGTGGAGTCGTGGGAAGGCAGTAAGGGGAAACAGTCGTACGCTCACAGCATGTCCAGGAACGCCTCTGTCACATTTACATGGGCCTTCCAGAGGACGAATAATGCTCAGGACGTAAGTGCTCTCACACAAACATTAAGCACCTTATTCCATTTAATTTAATACCTGTGCATTTCATTCTCTGGATTTATTAATTAGTAATTAATTGTTCTTCTCTACAAGAGAGAGTTTTGTTTTTCAGCGACTCAAGAAACTATTATTGTATTACTTGATACTTTTCTTTATATTTTGTATTATTTAACATAAAATAACTGACAATTCTAGCACTGAAAGATTCATTTTAATTGTAAGTAAATTATTATTTCTAGCATTACTGTTAGTTTTTCCAAAGTGCAAAATGTGACAATAAATGCCTTTCATTAAATATTAGGAACATATCTGTACCTCATCATATGTTTCTATCCTTGTCCTGTTTACAGGTTCGTAGTTACGTCAGTGACACGGTGAAGCTGTACTCCATCAGCGTGACTAACGTCCTGGATGGCGTGGCGTCGGCGTGTCGGGCCTGCGCTCTGGTACCTCAGAACTCCCAGCGGGCCGGCTCCTCCTGCGTCCCCTGCCCTGCTGGCTTTTACATCGACAGAGACACCAACCGGTGTCAGGAGTGTCCGCCCAACACTCACCTGGCAGGACGCCACACCTTCGGCCAGGACGCATGCGTCGCCTGTGGGCCCGGAAGTATCAGCAACAAGGTAGAGAGACCTCCTTCTCTGGGTTTCATGGTACTAGTGCTGATATGATAGTTGAGTTTTGGTACTGATACTAAAACAATCTGTATTTTCATACCGTACTTTGAAAAATATACATTTTTCGTACTTTTTTTTTCATTAAACAAAGACTCCAAAGTTCTTTCTAATGTTAAATGTTGTCAAAACACAAGCATAAGTAGAAAAGATTACGAATCTGACTCTGTGCTACGGACACGTTGTGGTCAAAACCAAAAAGAAATTGCGTTTGATATCCAGTCCTACTCTGGGTTTTATCAGTAAGTGGGGATTTCTTTAAGTCACTGTCTGGGGGGTCCGCCGTGTCAGGGGCCAGATAAGGTTTATAAAAATCCTGTTTCAAGTGCTAAGCCTTTATAGGGTTCATTTACAGTTTTTATAGGAGACATAAAAGATGTTTCCTGGAACAAAAACCATGTTAAATTGACTAGAAAACCTTCTAATTACAGCAATAAAAGGGTTACTGTTTATACGTGTTGTAATTTCTGGTGAGCGGTTGAGAGTTCATGTGTTTCCTTTTCTTTCAGGAACACTCTCGTTGCTACAGCGACTGCTCCTTCTCCCACACAGAGAACAACCGTACGCTGACCTTTGACCTCAGCCCCCTGAGCGACGTGGGCTCGCTGACCATCGGGCCGAGTTTCACCTCTAAAGGCACCAAATACCTTCACCTGTTCAACATCAGCCTGTGTGGCCATGAGGTAGATCACACGTACTTGATATCCTCTTATATTAATAACAGATCCGTCACTCTCCTCTCATTCTTTATTAACATATCCTTCAGATCATATCCTGTTTTTAAACTTTGACCTGAATATAACTGGATATTTTGCACTCATGGTTAGTTGTCTTGTATGAAAGCAGGACTAAAAATTGTAATTCCTAAAATTCAAAATTTATACTAAAAAATAAGTGATTTTTAATGTGGGATTTATTTTGTATTTTGGTTATATTATAATCAGTCAGTTTTAAGCCTCTTGTGTCTGGATTTATTGATGTTTATGTCAGCATTACTTTACCTTTTCCTCACTCGCTCTTTACAAATATTGCGTATTGTGGCTGATTTCCCACCTGACTTCATTAAATATTCTGGCTATAATACAAACTGACATTTTCCATATCTTGTTTTGAAGATTTTCATATGCAGGCCTGTCATCCCAGTGTGATAAAATGATTTGTTTTTACAGATGCAATGAAACATCAAGCGTAACCATAGCAACTGACGGATAATTTTCATGCTATTTGCATGTGCATGTCTGCTACAGGGGAAGAGAGCTGCCGTCTGCACCGATAACGTCACCGACGTGTCCAGCAAGGACGACCAGAGCGACTCGGCTCAGTTTGTCAACTCGGTGGACAGCTTCATCTGTCAATCAACCATCATCCCAGCCGATGGGCGGGGCTTCAGGATGGCCATTTCCTCCCAGTCCATCAGCCTCGCGGACGCTTTCATTGGTACGATGCTGGTTAAATGGCAGCATGTGGCTCTGTGATCATCAGCTATTAACGTTGAAATCTTTTGTTTGTCTCCAGGAGCAACAGTCGACTCCGTCCTGGACGGCGTGAATGCTAAACCAGATCTTTTTCCTGAGAACTTAAAGGATGTTCCAGACATCAACTTCTTCTACAGGTACAGTAGAGAGACAGAGACAGAGGCAGAGTGAGTCTATGTTGTTGTTGACATATTGTCCCCTCTCTCCCTTTTCCTGTCTATCTTCAGCTGTATCTAATAAAAGCAATAAAGCCCCCAAAAACGATCTGTGTCCTTGTTTTCTGTCAGGTCAACGCAGGCGACGGCTTCATGTGATCAGGGTCGCAGTTCAGTCATCACTGTTCGCTGTAACCCCGAAAAGTCTGAGCGAGCAGAGCTCTCTGTGCCCAGGTAGGTTACAATGTACTACAGTATATTGTATGAGATGGTGATGGAGTGTGAACATGATACAAGCAATTATATAATATGAATGAAAATATACATTTTGCACTACAGGCTTGGGAAAATGACGTGAAAGTACAATATTAAAATGTATAATATGAACATAAGAAATTTGAAATAAATATTAAATAAATTCTGTGAAATTATCTGCGTGTGTGTTTGTGCAGCTCCTGTCCTGCAGGAACATGTGATGGATGTACGTTTCACTTCCTGTGGGAGAGCGCCAGCGCCTGTCCACGCTGCGCTAAGGACGACTACCACAAGATAGAAGGAGCGTGCAAGGGAGGCGTCCAGGTAACAAACCTGCACTAGAACTAATCTGACCAGGGTTGGTTTCAATAGATTCAATTTGTAAGACAAATTGGTGAAATAATTTATATTATTAAAGAGCAATGAATAAACCATCCAGGTCACTTGGCTAAATATATAATGAACCATATATTAATTAATTATAATAATTATTTAAGGAGTAGCCTAAATAGATTTGATAAAGATTCAAAAGGATTCTGGTTCAATGTGCAGATATAATACTAGATTCAGATTCAATAAAAACCCCAAACTCTCAATTCTTCTCATTTTATGCACAAGCAAAATAAGTGTAAATTCTCCATCTGTCTCCCTCCCTCATTGCTCTCTCCAGGTGACTCTGTACATGTGGAACGAGCCCAAGCTGTGCACCAAAGGCGTCTCGCTGCCTCCCAGAAGCTCGGCTCCGTGTGAGGCCATCGCTCTGTGGCTGAAGGTCGGGGTCGGTGGCGGAGCCTTCGTGGCCGTGCTGCTCATCTCCCTCACCTGCTATTTCTGGAAGAAAAACAAGAGGTTAGAGGCAACTGCCAATCTGACGCCACCGCCGAGCTCAGTCAGCGCCAACGTGCTCATTAAGATCACCTTTAATTGGTGTTTAAAGGCAGAGATGTCGGAGGCTGTTTGTCAGCGACAGTAAAGGCTCAGATTCTTTCAAGAAGTACACGTTTTATATTTACCGTATCAGAAACATTTAGTCATGTTTTTATGTTACTTTTAGTTAATTTTTTGTTTTTTACTTTAGTCATATAATCTTTGGTTTTAATAGAGGTCACCAGTCTTTTGGCTGTGACCTCTTAAAATGAAGCAAAATCTATTTCTGACCCTGTTATGGTAATTTTTTCTCAAAAACACAAGTTGTGAGCAACTAAACCAGTTGTTTCTTCTAATATTGTGTCATTTAAAAGGCATTTTAGGGGTCTGAAGAGGTAAACATTTCCAGTTTTTCACAAATCATGTAAGATTAAAGAGAAGTGAGAAAAATAATGAACACAATTTTGTGTAAACAGAGACAACATAGATGTATCTTGGTCTATTTTAGAAGAACAAACTTGGTAGAATCACTTTTATTTTTGGATTAAACTACTATCCTAACACATCAGCTTTTCCAGTAAAAATAAAAGTCTTAGTATTCCTTTCAACACCTACTTTCTTGATATTGTCTCTGCCTAACAACATGCTATCTCACGGTGACGGTGTCCCTGTGGTCTGTGGTCAGGCTGGAGTACAAGTACTCTCGTCTGGTGATGCATGCAAACAAGGAGTGTGAGCTGCCAGCTGCAGACAGCTGCGCTCTGGTTGAAGGGGAGGAACCCGACGACGACGTGGTCTACACCCAGAAACCCTCCCTGCTGGGGAAACTCCGGGCTATCGCTAACAAGGTCTGTAGCTGACTTATTTTAAACTTCATTTAGGAAAGTTGATTGAGCGTTTACTGCGTGCCTATTTCCAGTAATGCCTCACTTTACTTCACAGAGCTTCACTTTCACTCAAATTTTGGTTTCTACGCCCAGATTTTAACAGGCAAATCAGTTGTAATCCTACTTGCCATAAGCCCCGTTTCCACCACAGGAACTTTCCCCCGGAACTAAGAACCTTTTGAGGAACTTATTGAGGTGTTTTAATAGATTTGCCAAATAACATGTTTAATATCTTCTTTCAGCACGAGGTTGGAGACAGCTGTGAGTCTGTGCAGCTGAACTCGTCCCAGTGTGATCGATGGGTGCTGGGATAAACAGACTCCAACAGAGAGAGAGAGGACAGAGTCAAATAATGGAGGAGCATTCAGTCAGTGACGTTTTCAATCACTGCCGTCCTCCTCATGTGTCCTTTGCCTCCCTTCATTGTGAGGGAGGCACCAATACAGACCTCAGATCTCACTGGAAAACTGGACAATGGCTTTTACTGCTAGAATCCACAGGAAACACTCTCCTGCTTTAATGCCATGGATGCTCAACCGAAAGAGAAACATGCTTTTAATGTTTTCCGTATTTATGTTTTGTATTTTTATTTGGTATTTTCTGTTCAGAGTCACGTATTTATATTAATGTTATAATGACGAACCTTTATTAAAGTCCTATTTGACTTTGGTATGTGTGTGTGGATGTTTAGAGTTCATCATATACAGAACAAGTCATGTGTGACAGGCCTTTTTAATATAAATTAAACTACCTAATAGTATGTACAAGAAGAGCTATTTTGATAATCATTTAAGTCATTTTTTCATGCAAAAATGCCAAATATTTCACGGTTCCAGCTTCTCAAATGTGAGGATTTGCTTTTTCCTTTTAATAACTTTAATTTATTTTTAATAATGATGAGGTTTGGACTGTTGGTTGGACAAAACAAACATTGTGAAGGTGTCACTTTGGGCTCTGGGTAAATGTGACGACATTTTTATGTCAAGAAAATAATCATCAGATGGATCCATAATAGAAATATTCAATAGTTGCAGTCCTATCTGCATATGTACTTTTACTTTAACACTTTAAGTACATTTTCCTGACTATACTTGCATACTTTGTAGGACTTTTACATGTAATGAAGTATCTTTTTACAGTGTGGTGTTAGTACTTTTACTTAGGTAGGGAGATCTGAATAATTTCCTCCACCACTGACTTTAAAAAAAATTTAATTAATCAAATTACGAAAACCAATTGAAATTTACCTGGTTGTTAATTCAGCCTTGTCTTGCATGATGAAGGTCGATGGGAATTGGACAGTGGTGAAGGAAGTATTCAGATGCTTTACTTAAGTAAAATACAAATACCTCAATGAAAAAATACTCCACTACAAGTAAAATTCCTGCATTGCAGATGTCACTTGTGTAAAAGTATGTAAATACAATCAGGAAAATGTTCTTAAAGCTTTAAAAGTAAAAATTTTTAATGCAGAAAAATGACCCAGTGACTGATATTTATATATTATATCCTTAGATATAGTAGAATAAAAACAGGATTTTACTGTTGTAGTTGGTTAAGGTGGAGCTAATTTTTAACTAATGATTATTTTCATTATGGATTAATCTCCTGATTATTTTCCTCATATTATCTATTGATTCTTTGGTTTGTAAAATTAAAAAAGAATATCAGAAATGCTTTTTTTTAATAAAAAATATTAAATTATTATTAAAAATAAATTGCAACTATTTAAAGAAAAAGCAGTAAATTATCATTTGTAAAGTAAGTGTCAGGTAAGTAACTTAGTGGAGTAAAAAGTGCAATATTTCTCTCTGAGATGTAGTGGAATAGAAGAATTTAAAGGTCCCATATTATTAAAAAAAAAAGTGAGATTTTCATGTTTTTTATTATAAAGCAGGCTTAAGTCCTATATAAATACTGTGAAAGTATCGAAACGCTCAATCCACTGGGAAATACACACAGCCCGTATTCAGACACATTCTAAATGTGTCCCAGTTTATTTCCTGTTGCAGTGTAAGTGAATGACATCAGCTGACAGAACGTACACATGGACCCAAGCTGTTGCCTAGCAATGCAATTCTGTTCCAATTCCGTCAAAATGAACTAAAACGGAGCGTTTCCGACAGAGGGTAAATACAGGCATATTCAGACAGACGGTATGAGGAAAATAAAGTTTATTTTAACATTAAAGCATGTTCCAGTAGAAACACAAAAAAGTATGAACCTGAAAATGAGCATGATATGGGACCTTTAAGTATCATGAAAACAATAATACTCAGGTAAAGTACAAGTACTTGTGTAAATGTACTTAGGCTACCACTGCATTTGGACTTTTTTCTGTTGCAAAATTAGACAGAATCAGCAAATATGTGTTCTATTTTGATCAGCCATGTTTTTACACCTCCAGGGTCTTTGCCCGGCTGGTCCTTCTCTCTACACCGAGAGCCACGCCTCCTCATCCGGGTCCGTCCTCCAGCTGGCTCCGCCCCCTCTATGGAGCCCAGTTAAAGACGTTACCCTCCTCCTGCTCGGGTTCTCCAACTCCAACGACAACTTCTCAGCCGTTAACAACCGTTGGATTAATGTCTCCGCACCGAGCGATGCTGTGAGGGGGAAACAGCAGAAGTCAAGCCGGCATGTGGAGCTCTTTCAGCGGCTGAACCTTGAGACGTTACCGGGGAGATGAGTTCATAGCTAACGGTAGGTTAAAACTACTCCTCTCTTTCTCCTTCGTCTCACATGAAAACAATCACGGCCTGCTTATCCACTGAGTTTAACTGTGTGAGCAAACATCGACGTGTTTTAATGTCACTAAAGTTTAAAATCAGCGGGTTTATCGGTGATTTTTGGGCTTTTTTTCGTGTTTTTTATCGCAATTGTTTGTTAAAACCGCAAACTTAAAAGTTCAGTCCAGTGACGTCACGTCGTGACCGGAAAGAAGATACCTGATATCTGTCTACTACTACAAAATAAAAGAAGACACCACTGTCTGTCTACTAATACAAAATAAAAGGTTTTATCACAAAAGTATGTACTCTATGCAAAACTAACAAGTGTTTTTTAAACAGTTAATTCTACGAATAGGTAAAAAATATAATTAAATTAATTATTTTTATTTCTATAATTTTTATTTTATTTTATTTTATTTTATTTTTATTATTTTTATTTTTTATTATTTCTATATTGAAATTATTTTTCAGTGCCAAGGTGGTAAGATCTTCAAAGAAGATGACATTTTTTTGCTTGATTAATTGATTAGGCTAATTGGTTTTCAAAACAGTTTGCCATTAATTTTCTGTTTATGGACAATCAACTGACTAATTGCTGAATCTCTACAAATTACTTAATATAATTAATTATATAATATTAATTATAATAATAATTAATTATAATAATAATTAATATATATTGTATAATTATATTAATTAATATATATATTATATATAATTAATATATATTATATATGACTTTATGGCATACTATACTATGACTTTATATATATATGTTTTTAATTATATATATTTATAATAATATATATATATATATAATAATTAATAATTATAATAATCAATTATATAATATTACTTATATATACTTTCTTTTAACATAAATAAACATTTCTGATAAAGATGTCTTCAATTTGTTTTTAAAGAATTGTGATGTACTGAATGGGGCTCTTAGTAGTTATTAGTGCTATCTGGTTGACAAATTATCTGAAGGCAACACAAGTTATCTCAAACATACAGTATATTGGGCATTTCTGTACTGCATTTCTTTGTTATTTATTGGCCAACATATTCATGATGCATTATATTATCATGTATAAATATCAGTCCAGCTCTATTTATAGGTTTGTTTTTATTAAATTTACCATAATAATAAACTTTATTTATATAGCACTTTTCTTAAGAACACAACATGTATGTTTTATCATCTAGGTCAAGCTCTTTACTTGTATGTGTGTAATTTCTGACAAAAAGAAACAGTATTTGCCTTTAACATGTTCTGTGAAGTGTTATTTTATACCCATGCACTCATAGAGTTAACAGTTACAGGTTTCATGTGGTCAGACTAGGAATCTCTTCTAACAGTACTTACATGTTTTATAGATCAAACAACTAATCAAGATTAAGATTAATTGCTGATAAAAATAGCTATTAGTTACAGCCCTACTTCTGTGTTTACCAACATTATTGATTGAATCAAGAAACTTAAACTTAAGAGTTAAACTTAAAGCATCACTTTCACTGATAGCTTGTACACCATATACAGTTTGGTGTAAATGTTTGCGTCCGCTTGTGTGTTGCAGGTCCACCACCAGAGCTTCTCCGTTCTCCTGCTAGTTGGAAGTGGTGAGTTTATCTCCTCCTTGTTGTGTTTGTGTGGTTTCAGAATGACTCCTCAGGGAGATCAAAGTGTTTACAGTGAGTCTGATGTAACGGGAAACAAAGAGGTTACAAAAAAACACATAAAATTATGCTATTATGCTAACCCTAGCCAGTTATTATGATGTATGACATGATTTTATATCCAGAGTGTCCAAAAAAGTATTGAAAGTTTTTACATTTTTATGACCTACTATACTATGACTTTTTAATTATATTTTGATGGCAAACTATACTATACCTTTATTATGTTTTTATGATATACTATACTATGACTTTAATTATGTTTTTATGACATACTATGAATTTTGTATTATATTTTTATGGCAAACTATACTATCACTTTAATTATATTTGTATGGCATACTATACTATGACTTTGAGTATGTTTTTATGACATACTATACTATGACATAAATTATATTTTTATGACATACTATACTATGACTTTAATTATATTTTTATGACATACTATACTATGACTTTAATTATATTTTTTATGGCATACTATACTATGACTTAAAATATATTTTTATGACATATTATACTATGACTTTAATTATATTTTTTATGGCATACTATACTATGACTTAAAATATATTTTTATGACATATTATACTATGACTTTAATTATATTTTTATGACATACTATACTATGGCTTTTTAATTATATTTGTATGGCATATTATACTATAACTTTAATTATGTTTTTATGACATACTATACTATGAATTTTGTATTATATTTTTATGGCAAACTATACTATGACGTTAATTATATTTTTATGACATACTAAGATTTTTTAAAAATCACTTTTTATGCATTTTTCCATCAAACTTTTCGACATACTATACTATGACGTTTTCACGAAATCTTTCGACATACTATACTATGACTTTTTTTCATGAAAATTTGTATGACCTTTTTTATGACACACTATGACTTATTAATCATATTTTTTTGGCATACTATACTATGATTTATTTTTAAAGACATTTTATGACATACTGTATTATGACTTTTCATGTGACTATTTAGTCCGTCTGTATGTCTGTCCGGTCCATTCTCCTGAGTGCGATAGCTCAGGAATGCCTAGAGGGAGTTTCTTCAAATTTTGCCCTCAAAGATGAACTTATAAGATTTTGGTGGTCAAAGGTCAAGGTCACCGTGACCTCACGTACATCCCATTCTTATGAAAGTGATATCTCAGGAACACTGGAGGGAATTGTGTTGGCCAAAAAGTGCTGTAATTTATTGTTGTATTCCTGCACAATGCTGAAGTTCACCTGACGTACAGCAATTAACAATATATTTTGAATGTGATTTAAATGTACTGCCAGTGACTTCATCATTCAGTTATACCTTTTATTTAAACTTCAATATTGTCATTTCATGTTTACAAAACCTTTTCTTGCAGTACCTGTCGATTCATCATGGCTCGTGGTTGCATCTGCTGCGTTAAATACATGCTCTTCCTCTTCAACCTGCTCTTCTGGGTAATTATTCCACACATACAGTTACCGTAAATCAGTAGTAAGATCAGCATACCAACTAAAGAGTGTTATTATCATTAAATCAACAGGAAGTGTCTGAGTTTCCTGTTTATATGTGTGTTTTCAGCTGGGCGGGTGTGGACTGCTGGGTGTTGGCGTGTGGTTGTCGGTGTCTCAGGGCAGCTTTGCGACCCTATCGCCCTCCTTCCCGTCATTCTCCGCCGCCAACCTCATCATCACCCTCGGTACCGTCGTCATGGTGACGGGTTTCCTGGGTTGCCTGGGTGCCATCAAGGAGAACAAGTGCCTGCTGCTGAGTGTGAGTATACTACAATACCCATCGTGCATCACTAGTGGTGTTGTTTGAGTGGATTCTTTAATGATTAATGCCTTTTAATCTGACATTTTGCTTCTTTTTCTCCAGTTTTTCATCGTTCTGTTGATCATCCTCTTGGCCGAACTCATCCTCCTCATCCTGTTCTTTGTCTACACCGACAAGGTAAGACTGTGAAAGAACATTCATATTTATTAATGGTCCTCTCCTGCAGTAGGTGAGTGTGACTACATATCCCATCATCCACCTCTTCACCTCTGTTTGCCCAGGTGAGCGAAAATGCCAGAAGGGACCTGAAAGAAGGGCTGGTGCTGTACAACACGGACAACAATGCTGGACTGAGGGATGCATGGAACACCATACAGGGAGAGGTATATTATTAACAATCAAGTCTTCTACCTGTTTGATATTACATTTTATATAGTTATATCTTGCCATTTCTTTAGTTTTTAATCCAACTTAAACTTTATTTTCACCCTGTAATGCACTTAAAGTTGAATTAATGTAGTTATGCAAATTTTTAAAAAACATAATTGACTGTTTCCGTGTCTCCTGCCTGTGCAACAGTGGAAATGTTGTGGAGTGATCAACCACAATGACTGGTACACCGCCCTGCATGACAACGTGGTGCCTGACCGCTGCTGCCAGCACATTTACCCGGGCTGTGGACGCAACGCCACAAACACCTTCTGGACACGGGTCAGTGTGTTTTATGTTTGGTTTTAAAGTCTTAAAGTTGTAATTGGTGACTGTTAACTCTGAAGGAGTAGCTCAGCAATGTGGGAAATACTTATTTACTTTCTCGCAGAGAGTTGATTGTTACCACTTTCATGTTTGTGTGCTGTATATGAAGCTATGGCCAGCAGGTGATTATCTTAGCATAGCATAAAGACTGAAACAGGGGAAACAGCGTTTCCGACTCAGTCCATATTTTTCAAATTTGGTCGTAAATCATCAGAAGGTGCAGTTTTATTGTTTTTTCTTGATGAAGTTTGTGCCAGAACCAGCTCCTTTTCATCTAGTCTATATTTGTGGATACCTTCTGATGTGCAGTTCTCTTTTTTCAGGGTTGCTATGAGAAGGTAGAGGAGTGGCTGGATGACAACAAACACCTTCTGGGAACCATCGCCATGTGTGTGTTGGTCATACAGGTAAGGAAATCTTTATCAAGCACTTATCCAAACAACACTAGTTTAATATTTTTTTTAAACATATCATTTATTTCTTTTTAAGGCTTTTTTCGACATATTATACTGTGACGTTTTTTTTCGTGAAAATTGACATGCTATACTATGACATTTTTCATGAAATCTTTCGACATACTATACCACATATTAACTACGAACAAAACACAAACAAACTAAGAACAAAAATTCATAGTATATTATGTCGAAATAAATAAAAAAAAGTCATGATATAGCATGTAGAGAAAATAAAGTCATAGTATAATTGTCGAAAATTTTTATCGAATAACGTCTTAGTATAGTATGTCGAAAGATTTCTTGGAAAAATGTCATAGTATAGTACGTCGTAAAAAATAAAAAAGTCATATTATAGTATTTCGAAAAAATAAGTCATAGTATAGTATGTCCAAAAATGTATTAAAAGTCATAGTATGTTGTAAAAGTCAGAGTATATTATGTCGAAATAAATAAAAGAAGTCGTGGTATAGCATGTGGAAGAAAAAAAAAAGTCATAGTATGTCGGAAAAAAAATCATAGTATAGTATGTCGAAGAAAATGAAAGTTATAGTATGTAGAAAAATTAAAAAGCCATAGTATAGTACGTCAAAAAAGTCACAGTATGTTGAAAAAAATTAAAAAGTCAGTAAAGTGTTGAAAAAGTCAAATGTTGAAAAAATTTAGCATAGTATGTCGAAAAAAATCACAAAAAAAGTCATAGTATGTCAAAAAACATAGTTGTAGTATATTTTGTCTTAATAAACCATTGCGGAAGATGTTGACATTATTATGAGCGCCAATTAAACCTCAAACGGTGGAAAACGTGATCAAAATGGCATTCATGTTTCTTTCATGTGTTCCATCCAGCTGTTTTTATCTGCAAATGTGCATGTGCATAAAAACAGGAGAATGGAAATGATTCCAACTAATTGTGCAAAATGTTCGCGGTCAGGGGATATTGTAATAATTGCGACAGGCCTTTCTTATGTAGAACTTATCCAAAATGTCAAACAGCACTATTGTGTATTTTTAACATGATTTTTTTGTTGTTATTTTCCCAGCTCCTTGGTATGGCTTTCTCGATGACGCTTTACCAACAGATCCACCGAGCAGGGAAGAAGTACGAAGCCTGACGGGATTAACGTGGTCATTCCAAACTGTTAATATACGTTACATAAAATATATCATGTTTTGTTTGTAGTAAAATAATAAGCCAGCTATCATGTGTGCCATTACAGCCTTTTATCTCACATTCTATTGAACTAGTTTTTCTTACAATAAGCTTTTTAAAGATCGCACTCTAATGCATGTTGTTATGTAAAATATTTGTGATTTGTCTCTGACAATCAGAACCGAGAAAAAAGACTGAAGAAGAAGAGTTAGGAGTATTATTTTTGGTTAAAAGCCATACCTGTACTAAAAAGCATTATGTACTAACATGTTCAATAAAAGCACTCTTCTCAAATGTGATTTTTTTTTTTTCAGACGCACTGATATTACTGACTCATTACTGACTCATTACTTTTGTTTTCTTTTGCTCCTGCAATCTTAACTGAATAGTTTTAGTATCTGCTTTCACCCCCAACGGTCCCATAACGTCAATCAATAACCTGTTTGATCACTGAGGTGCGAAACATCTTACCTGTTTCTGAGGTGATAAAGAAATTCCTCTGTTTGCTGTAGTCACTGAATAACTGAAAACCTATTGAAGACATGCTTCGCTCTGCATAGAAGAAACAAGATAAATGAATAGAGAGGCAGATTTTAATCAACAGTTAACATGACATTTATCAGATATTTAACAGATGTTTAGGTTAATATTAGCTTAAAGAAACTGTTTGACATATTGGGAAATACAGCCATCTAGTGGGGGAAAGGCCAGGCAACCAGTGGACGCAGCTCGGTTAGCTACTGGTTTCCAGTCGCATACCTGCATTTCCAAAAATGTCAAATTGTGTTACCTTAAAATCTTGTAGCCGTCTATCAGAATTATTGATAGCAGCTTCACAAAGTGTCTTCTGGTTACAAGTCCATAGTTTTTTCGTTATCAACAACAACGTTTCCTTTGATGACGACGTAGCGGATCAGCTCCTGATGTCCTCCCAGCTGGTAGATCAGATGCTCCCATCTGCAATAAAACATACAAGAAAGGATCTGTTTTTATTTCATATAAACATACAAGGAATGCAGTTATCAAATAATTAATACTAAAGATGAGATTCTCATTTGTAAGATAATCCAGACAATCTGATGCTGTCTGAAAAACTCAGTACTATATTACATAATAATACTACTTACAGTTAAACTTTTATTTAAGTTAGACCTAGTGCTAAGGTTAAATCAGTTGATTAGTATATTAGGTATTATTATAGCATTTTGGGAGGAATAACTTAGGACATAGTCAACTATAAATTAACCATTCACTGTTTCTTATTCAACCTGCATGGTAAAATAAAGGTTAAAATGTCATGCAAACACATAAAATGCATTAGTTTACAAATCTATAACTTTTGTTAAACTACAGTCAAATGCAGGATGTCAGCAGCACAACGCCAATACTGAATGAACTTTGGGTCTTAGAAACATGGCTCTACATAGATCAGGCTCAGCTAACTCTGTTCACTCCTGATTTATTAGATCTAATTTATCTGGATTGATGTCAAAAGTTTTCTCCCTGGTTCTCATCAGATGTTCAATTTATTTTTAGGTATTTGCCGCCCTCTACTGGATGTTTAGTGAACTGCAATAGGCTTGAATTCTGGTATCAGCAACAGCTGTTAAAACAGATATTTCCCACACTGGAATCAGAGCTTTTGAAGATTTATGCAAAACTAAATAATTTGTACACCTAACTGCAACGAACTGAGGTCAAATCTGGCTCGAGTTGTTGCTACTTAATAAAGCAGGAAAGCCCCAAAAAACAAATTGACGATGATATTTATTTTTAGACCAGAGACCTGTTTTTTGCTGCTTACAGACAGTGGGGACTAATTTTTTGTGTACATCCAGTAATTATTCTAATAATTAAATGCCTACTAATAATATTCAATTAGTGCTCATATATATTGTATTTCATACATTAATATTCATATTGTATATTGAAAAATGCAATTTATTTCTAGTTTTTAATTAGATATCCTGCATTATCTGAATACATCTGCCACAAAAAAACGGAGGACTAACAGTTTAAATACAAAGTAGATTTACAATATGTCTTTGTTTAATATATGTAACTTTTCATGAAACAGGATAGTATTTTTTTAACTACTTTTAACTACTGTTTTACTGTAGTTTATAATAAATATTTGATAAGATAATCACTTTTTTTGCATGTAAATATGTACATTTTCAATCTGAAAAGTAACTAATAAATAATAATAATGACAAATAAATGTAGTGGAGTAAAAAGTACAATATTTCCCTCTGAAATAAAGTGGAGGAGAAGTATAAAGTAACATAAAATGAGAATAGTCAAGTCAAATTCATAGGTGCTTGCACTTAAGTACAGTACTTGTAAGTACTTAGTTACTTTTAATGGTCATCATTACTTGTTCATAATAAAAAAAAAAGATGTTATAGACCCAGAAACACACTATCGGACAAAAAGATTTTCTTTGTTCTGTGTGTAAATCTTGACATGTGATTTACCGTGAGGTGTTGAGGACCAGCAGGTCTCCGTGTTTGTTGACCTCCAGGGAGCCGTGTGTGTGGGAGCGTCCCAGGGCGTACGCTGCGTTGATGGTGGCCGCAGCCAAAGCCTCTGGCATGGACATCCTCATGTTGACACAGGCCAGGTGCATGACTATTGGCTGAGGAAGAGGAGGGCACAAGAGAGAGAGAGAGAGAAAGACACAAATAAACAGAGGATAGAGACGAGGGATGAGTTGTAACCATCATGCAACACTCCTGCTCTACTCACCATGGAGCAGCAGTAAGCGTTGGGGTTAAAGTCGCTGCCGAGAGCCACAATAACTCCGGCTTCCAACATGTCTCTGGCCCGAGGCTGAGGTAGCCTAAACACACACACACACACACACACGTAAAAGTACTAATATCACACTGTAGAAATACTCCATTACAAGTCAAAGTCCTGCATTTCAAACGACATACTTAGGTAAAAGTTAAAAGAACATACCGTAGGATGTAAGCTGTAGTTGGTAGAAGGACGGCGGCGGTTCTTGCTGTTGCCATGGCAGCGATCCCCTCGTCTGTGACCTCCTCCAGGTGACTGATGGCCGAGGCTCCGAGCTCTGCACCCAACTGACAAACATAAATACTCAGGTTAACAGCAAGACTATTATTCTAATGCTTAAAACTTCTTGCAGTATGGAGTTGAAACAGTTAGGCACATAATTAATCAGTTTCTAAACAGAATAATTGATTAATCATTTAAATCATTTAACAAGCAAATATGCAAGCGAGTGCAATATTTCTTATATTTTAAGAAATTTAAATTAATATTTTTATTTTCTTATTTCTCAATGTTTCCTGAAGTTGACATCGCGCGATAATAAAAATATGATATATTGTAGCGTTCATCAAACTTAAAGCTTCATCCAAGCTGCTGTTGAACTGTACTGCATTACACTGATGGGTGTTTCTAGAATTTAGACGACCCTCACTTATGAAATTGGGGTGGATAAAATATTAGTGACACAACACGTCAAAGGTGGTTGTGTATTTAGCACCTTGTGGAGTTCCTCTGCGCTCATAGTGGCTAAACACAGCTTTATGAGTGAATGATACCTGAGCAGAGTTCATGGGATGAAGCTCGTCTCCGTGGAAGTTGATGTTGAGGCCCATGTCTTTGCCGGCCTGCAGGATGGAGCGAGTAGAGCTGAGGTCAAACACTCCCTGCTCACAGAACACGTCGATGTTGTCGACGCTCAGAGTCCCGGCAGACATCTGTTCTTTCAGCTTCGGCAGCTGAACCTGCAGGATGTCTTCTGTGGCTTCAGCAACTGTCTTCCCTCTGAATAAAAGGAGATTAGTTAGAGGGTTTCATTATCAGGATGTGATGTGAAAGGAGATATAAAGGTCCATACTTGGGCACTGCGTGGGCTCCACAGTAGGTTGAGGAAATGTTGATGGGCAGCGTGTGTCTGGCCTCCTCGATCACCTGCAGCATCTTGAGCTCAGTCTGCAGCTCCAGGCCGTACCCGCTCTTACACTCCACCAGGGTCGTACCCGCTCGCTGCATCCGAACCAGCCTGTTGCTGAGGGACCCCAGCAGCTCCAAGAACCCGGCAGCTCGGGTGTGCTCCACCGTGAAGTGGATCCCTCCGCCAGCACGGTGCACGTCCATGTAGGTGGCACCTGCCAGCTGCAAGAGGAACATGCAATCTCATAAAACTGTAGCTCCAGTTGTGGAAGTCAAAAACATATTGAACATGATTTACCTTCATTGCAAATTCATGCACCCTGTCACCAGCCCAGACTGGATGGGTGTGGGCATCAACCAACCCTGAAACAAGACATTTTTCAAATGATAATCACTCGTATTATGTTATTGTACAGAAAGAAGAAATACAACTTGCATATAAACCTATCAGATACTCACCAGGCAGGACACACATTCCTGTAGCATCAATCACTTTATCAAATGTCGCTTCTGAATACTGAGCTCGGATGATTTCTGCAGGACCCACAGCTTTAATCAGCCCATCGCTGGATGAAGAAATCAGTTGCTTTAATGTCACTTTAAAGCACAGCTTGGAGCTGAGCATGCAGCTGAGGTTTCACAAAGCCATCGTACGGAAGATAAACCTTTTTGTAAACACACATCAGGCCAAACTATACTTTTTTTCACGCACTAGTGATGAGTTAAAGGTACAGTATGTAGGAAATCTAATGCTTGTTTCACATTTCTTCACAAAATTTAACACAAGGTGACCCCTCATGCTTGTCACATGGTATGAAGTAATCTCAGATAACCTTTTAGTTAGAAAACTTACCTCCCTATCACTACGCTCCCATTTTCAATCACAGAAAGGTTTTGCATCCCAGGTTTGGTCATAAACTTCTCTCCATTGTTGCAGATCAAAACCACCTGTTTGGCGTTCTTCACCAGTAGTCTGTAATTACCGGACATTTTTATTTATCCAAAGCAGAGACCCCTTAACTTCAGAGTGACTGGCTTTAAACTAGTTTGAGAAAAGGCAAATATTTGTCTAGGAGAGTTTAAAGTGCACATTGAGAGGCGGTGCTTCTACCACGGACATCACAGATAACCAGTTAACCAGTAACAATAGAGGGCTGCAGGGATGATTTATTTTTGTAGGCCAAACAGGAAGTTAGCATCGCCCCGGTTCCCTCGACAAAAAGCCAATGGATTTTTCCATTTGGATTATTGCAGAAAAAAAGCTCTGTGGCAAACAAACTTTTATGATGAGAAAAAAATAAATGAATAAACAAATAAAAATAAAGTTGAAAAGGGGGTATTGGCGGGAGGGAGAGAGGGAGCAATTCTAAATTTTGGCAATTTTCTGTGGGAGGGAGCCTGTTCGTGTGAGGCGAGTATTTTAGGTATTTATTTACTTATTGAATTTAATTTTTCTGTTTTCCATTTTGACCTTTTTCTCCTTTCACACCTTCCCCCATTTATTCAAGGTATTGTTATAGGATTAGTAGAGCAGAAAGAGAGTGGAAAACGGTAGATTAAAAAAACATTTTTTTTTAAAAAAGAGTGAAAAGTGGTGGTGAAAACGGTGTAGTATTGTGATGTAGTGTAAAGCATATGTTGTGTTTGCATGTGTCAGGGGGTTGGTAGTTTAATGAGTAAAGATTAAGGGGTGATTAAAGTGATGCCGAGAAACACAGTACTAAGTTACAGAAAATATATACTGTATATATAAAAAGAAAAAAGATAAAACAATATCACATCGGTATTGAAGAACTTTTAACCAGATTAAATAGGAAAAAGGTAAAAGCTTCAAAATGCACAAGTGTGATTTTTACTGACGTATTTTATATCGTAGAAAAAAACGTTAAAATCTCTTCATCTTGTGTTAACCACAGACCTTATTTCATGCATCTAACCAGAAACCCATTGACTGTTTGGTCGTGTCTAGAAAGTAACCCAAAATTTGGGAAACTTGCGAGACGGATAAGGTTAGGCATCGACTCCAAATGGTTATGGTTAGGATAGGTCGCCGGACAGCGAGTATTTTAACATTTTTGCAAGTTTTCGCAATGTGCGAGTTACCGTCTACACACGACCCTTCGAGACGAGGGAACTGGAAGTGCAAAAATGTTTTTTAAAATGTTTTTAAGACTCATTCCTGCAGCACTCATTTACACATATTACTTCTGCTAGACATCACATGCAAAAACCACAACAATCAGGTTTAAGAAAGGGTACAATAATCATTTTATTGTGTCTGTATTACAAACTGACAACATAAAATTGGCCTAACAAATACAGTAAAAAAAAAAATCATTTTCAAAACTGCTCGAAAAAAGTTAACCTAAACCCCAATCGTTCATTGTTTCACATGGTGAAAACACAAACACACAATTCAACTACGAGGTACAGTCACACAACAGGGCCGAGTCTTCTTCACCAACATCACTCCCTCATTTCTCCGTCTTCCTCCTCTTCTTCTACACCTCTGATGTACAAAACATTATTACACCTGTGGGTATGAAACACACGTTACCACATAACTGGCTGCCATAACAAAAAGACAGAAGCACAATGGGTTGATTATGTAGTGCTCATTTTGCTTCCACCAATGATTTCTTTCAAAAGTGAACCATTAATTATTAACACGGGTTAGTTTATGTTGTTAGTAATCTTAAAGGATTGAGCCATAAAAAGAACTTTCTCTGTATTGTTTAGCAAGAAAAGTGCTCTTTTCATTGTACTACTTCATAGACTTGTTTTCCCCTTAAAAAACATAATTATCTTACTTCACCTAAACTTGTTGAATAAATGTTAAATTAAGTTATCATAATAAAGAAGCCTCTACTGAACTAGTTATGGAATAAAGATGAAAAAGATATTTATAACATACCTGATGAGAACTTCACCAAGATGACCCGCCAATGCTCCATCCACATACTCTTCTGTGTTTGCCAGCTGTCAGGAAAACAAGTAAATATAAAAAGGTCAAGAGGCTACCCATAAGGGTGTATTTGCACGGTTGAATCCCATACGGCAATGATGACGTCGTCAAAAATATGAAGGTAGATGCGTGTTCGCACTGATAGAAGTGGTACGGCTTGGGATAATAAAATCCTAATAAATGATGAAAAAGATTTCTGCACAATTGACACCGCAAAAGCAGAGATGCTGGCAACTGTGAGATGAACGTATAATCTGAAAAAATAGTCACCGAACTATTAAAGTATAGAAGGATAAAGGATCTTTTAAAAGATCCTACTTTTATGGACGGAGTGCTACCACATACGGTTGTGGTTTATTTTTTACACCCAATACATTATGTTGTTGTAAAAAGGGAGGACATTTTCTGACTCTGTAGACTGAACAACTGAACTTGATGTACAAAAAGTACTTTTGTAATAAGAAAATATGTTCACGAGTCGCTGCTCACATTAAGGACAAATGGAAGCTCTGGAGCTTGTAATTACGGCTGTCCTCGACAAAAGAAATTCTTAGTCGACTGTGGAGAAACTCAGTGTGTGTGTGTGAGAGAGAGAGTGTATCAAAGAATCACACAAAAGCACCACTTTAAATCTTCTGTTTACCAGAGACGTGCTCATAAGTTTCTTGTAAATAAGGCATTCAGCATGGAAAAGGCATAAAAAAATGACTAAATTGACAAAAGCAGTCTTATTTGACTAAGATCAAAACGACTGATTGGTCTATTAATAATAGAGGGGGAAGTCCTACTTGTAAAGCATAATTCCTCCAACATTTTGTTTGTGAAATGACTCTTGAGGCTTCACATGTGGTGGAAAGTGTGCAAGTGTGAAAAAGTTAAGAGTGAATAACAAAAGGTCAAAATGTGAAATGAACAAAAATGCAAACTGCATTATGTTTTATTTACCTGTGGGTCAACAAATGCCACAATATCCCAAAAGAACTTTAGTAAAACTTGCTCTCTGTGCAAGCAAGGATGGCACATATAAATAACATTGGTATTGGAACAAGGCATACAATTCAATAAACTGTTCTTACCTGCATATTCATGTACCCATCCACAGATACCAGGTAGCCCTTGTACTCCATGCCCCACTTCAGCTTCACCATCACTGGTTTGCCTGTAAGGCCGTTCAGGAATGGCTTTGGGTTCAGCGGTAAACTCTATTGAGAGAAAAAAGGATTATTTTACACAGTTTACATTCATTGTGACAGCAATCACCAACATTACCCATGGTATTACTTATGGTTGTAAATAATCTTGTTCTCTAAATAGCACAGCTCATGCCAAATTTAGTTAAAAAAAGAAATCTGCCAAATAATTGTAGCTTAGCATATCACCAACATGTCAAATGAAAACATGCATGTATATAACAAATCTTAAAATACGGCACTTTAGACAGACATGGTAGGATCTGTAAATTATGTCATGTAAGTTTGTTGCAAAGTGTCAATACAAATATAATTTAAAAAAAAGAAAACATGCATGTAATGACATTTTCTGATATATGATGTTATAATAGTAACTTATTTTATAGTATACCTATAGTAAAAATATTTTTATACTTTCTTCTATTTAAATGGTTCATATTTTGTTCCACTTTGTTTTGCTGTTTTTTACTGTGTTAGCTGATGCATCTTGTTTTTTACACTATCCCCTTTGCTGCTGTACACTGCAAATTTCCCCCCTGCAGGACTAAAAGGAATATCTTATCTTATACATTAGCAAAGTGTGCAAGTTACAATGTTTTGTTCTTTAATAAAAAATTGTGTGTGTTAAGTTTTCAGCAAACATGCAGTAAATGAAGCAGGGTAATGTTACAGCCAGGTAACTCAAACAAGCAACAATGGTTAAAACTAGTGGTGAGCAAGTACAAATATAACTACTGCAGCCAACAAAAGATTATATAACATTCTTACATTTGCTGCTAGAAAAAATATGTATTACTACAGTGGATTAATGATAAGAAACCCTCTGTCCAAGGCTAGCGAAAAGTGATATTTGAGATGGTCCCTTTGGAAATATCTCACAAATATTCTACATGCCAAAGTAGATCAGTTCCACAATATTTGGCAGCCCTATCTGAATTATTTTGGACCTGAACTCTCTTCCATTATCTCACAAGGAGCCTCTTGAACATGAACTCATATATATCCTGTGACTTCCCTGCACTATGAACTATTTCCTATGACCTCCTATATACTTTTTTTTTTATCCTATATACATTTTTTTATCTGAGCTGTACCAGTGTTTGTTTGTTCTTACTTAAGTAAATGTATAATCAGGAAAATATACTTAAAAGTATTACACGTAATACTTTTGCTGTTAGTTATTATACTTTTCTGTATACTTTTCAGTAAAAGCCAAGTATACTTGGACATCATTTTCCATTTATTTTATGTATTTCTTTTTTTATACATTTTTAATTAGCATTTTTTTAAATTCATTTTTAAATGTATGTATTTAATTATGTATGTAATTATTTATTTATGCATTATTTTCCCTTTGCATTTCACCCCTTATTTATTTCCCCAAAATACATAAAAAGTAATCTGAAAGCATACTCTCTTATTTCAAGTTTAAAAGAAGTATACTAATAGCATACTTGAATAAACTTGTTTTTTTGTAAGGGGATGTCAGATACTCAAACTGAGAAGTTTATACAGTTGGATGGAGTTAAACATCTCATTAGACGTATACTTTTAAGTGTACTTTAAGTGTAAAGTGATTTGATTTGCTTCTTTATTTATTTATCTCTGTATTAATTCCCTTATTTATTCAATATTCTGTTGAATTTTCCGTATTTTTTTTTTTTAATACATTTTTATTTTGCTTTTTTTTTTTTAAATCTCATTAGACACCTTTTAATTCTCATCTTTGTTGGACTACATGCCAAAATAGATCAGTTCCACAATATTTGGCAGCCCTATCTGAATTATTTTGGACCTGAACTCTCTTCCATTATCTCACAAGGAGCCTCTTGAACATGAACTCATATATATCCTGTGACTTCCCTGCACTATGGACTATTTCCTATGACCTCATATATAATTTGTTTTATCTGGGCTGTACCAGTGTTTGTTTGTTCTTACTTAAGTAAATGTATAATCAGGAAAATATACTTAAAAGTATTAAAAGTAAAAGTACTCAAGCAGAAAAATGGCCACTGTGATTAAATATATTATATCATTAGAATATTAAGACTATTAATTGTCTAGCATCTAAAGTCTTACTTTAGTAAATGTATAATCAGGAAAATATACTTTCAGTATTAAAAATTAAATATCCAGCTTATAAAATCTTACTTAAGTAAATGTATAATTGTATAATTTCCTATGACCTCCTATATATATTTTGTTGATCTGAGCTGTACCAGTGTTTGTTTGTTGTTGTTTTCTTATTTTGTGATGTGAAAATAAGAAAACCCAATAAACATATTATAGAAAAAAAATAACTAGTGGTGAGCCAGTTCTACACACTATAACACTCTGCACTGTTTGCCCATGCACAGTTCTACACACTATAACACTCTGCACTGTTTGCCCATGCACAGCTCTACACACTATAACACTCTGCACTGTTTGCCCATGCTGGCTAAATTAGATGTTTTTCTAATGGAGTCTGGTGTGACTTTCTCTCCACAGAAATCAACCCAAACTCAAACAAAAGACCGCATAACCACAGTTAATTAACTTGTGCTACTGATATAACAATTAAGTCGACATTAAAGCTAGTTAAGTCAATAAATATTGCATTTTAACACTGCATGTGTGAGTAAAACTGAGAACTCCATTCATTCCATAGCATGAATAAGAAGCTAATGTAGCTAATGCTAACTATTAAATAAGCTGCTATCTTCTACTAGAGTGGAAACAAACCCCACTAAAACATCTACTGAGTTGATAGTTGGACATTAAGGTGTACTCACCATGTCTGTTGTCCTTAAAGCTGGTCTGCTGATGATAAACTTGATGTATTTTCGTCTCAAACGTTTGTTCTTCGTGATCCAGCAAACACGCTTTACCGCCGAACAGGAAGTAAACCGCCGGAAACAGGAAGTACGTCACTGTGACGTCAGAGGAGTCTTCATGTGTTCATCTATACTGCCCTCTCTGGTGGTGAGGAGGTCACACTGCAGTGTACAATACTGGAAAACCCACTTTACTACTATAAAATGTAGTGTTTAGAGAATAAGTTATAATATAACAAGAAAAAAGTAAAAAGTTCATGGGAAAAAAAGTTGCAATATTATGAGAATAAAGTCATAATATTACAAGAATAAAGTCACAAGTTTATGAGAAAAAAAGTTGTGATATTATGAGAATAAAGTCACAAGTTTATGGGAAAAAAGTTGTAATATTATGAGAATAAAGTCACAAGTTTATGGGAAAAAAAGTTGTAATATTATGAGATTAAAGTCACAAGTTTATGGGAAAAAAACGTTGTAATATTATGAGAATAAAGTCACAAATTTATGAGTAAAAAAGTTGTAATATTATGAGAATAAAGTCACAAGTTTATGGGAAAAAAGTTGTAATATTATGAGGATAAAGTCATAAGTTTAACAGAAAAAAGTCATAGTATTATGAGAATAAAATCAATATTATAAAGTAGTAATTTTACAAGTTATTTTCTTTTTTTCTCGTTAAGTTCTGACTTTATTCTCGTAATATTAAAATATTTTTTACTCGTAAAGTTCTGACTTTAATCTCGTAACATTACGACTTTATTCTCGTAAAGTTCTGACTTTATTCTCGTAATATTACGACTTTTTTCTCGTAAAATTATGACCTTATTCTGGAAATCTCTGATTTATTTTCCCTCAATGTGGCCCTAATACTCCGTCGCACATTTGCACTTTGGCCCTCACTGCATTAGACTTATATACTATATACTTAGATTATAAACTGTGTTACCTTCATCACAATGCTCAAATGTTTTTTTTTTTGTTCAACCAACAGTACAAACCTCAAAATTATTAAATAAAAACTAAAAGTTCAATTTCTACCTGTACCAACTGAAAGTGAGTCTGTGATCCCCAGAAGTGAGTTTAAAGTGACCTTATATTACTTTATGAGGTGTGTTATGGTGGTTGGCATCATAATATGGTTGAACTCTTTTAACATTCTTCATATGATTACTTTAAGTTTAAGTCCAATGCAAATAAAGTCTTATCACTTTTCTTCTGACGTATATCCAGCATCACTGTCAATCTCTCTATCTACCCTGACATGAACTATATTGTATGCGCAACACCTGCGCTATAAGATATTCACTTCAACATGGATCTCGCCAAAGTAAAATCATAAACTCTGACCTGTTTATGAGCAAAAAGTGAAATGACTGTCATATCTGGGTCGTGCTGGCTCTCTGTCTGGGCAGCTGTTTCTCCCCAGGCACAAACAGTCTGAAGATTTCACCCATTTTTCTGCGTTGAAGCATTCATCTGTTACTAAAGCATCTAACAAGTTCAAACCTGATACTCTGAATAAAACTAACATCTGACTTCCTGCAGTGAGGGGCTGGGATCTGTCAGAAAATTCCTCTGAAATTGCACTGGAGCTTTCTTTGCATGTTTGAAATACTCCTGTCCTTACATCATTTAGCCTATTTTTCTTCTCTCTCCTTTTTGAGTTGTCCTCCGTGTAATTAACCAATCCATCAGTCTGTCACTGTGTCAGTTATGGCATGATAACAATGTGTGTGTGTGGGTGTGTGTTGAGAGCAGGGGCAGGACCAAAGCGCCGGCCAGGGGTGGCGCTGGCCACAAAACAACCACAAAGAGACAAAAAACAACCACAAGAAACACAAAATTATCACAAAGAGACAAAAAATTACCACAACTAGATGGAAAATGACCACAAAGAGACACAAAACTATAGAGACAAAAAACTAGCACAAAGAGACAAAAATGATCACAAAGAAAAGAAAAATTACCACAACGAAAAGAAAAATTACCGCAAAGAGACAAAAATGACCATAACAAGATGCAAAACTACTACAAAGAGACACAAAACAATGTAAAAGAGATGAAAAACAACTACAAAGAGACAAAAAGTCCACAAAGATTACTGCAAAGAAAAGGAAAAGATCACAAAGAGTAAAAAAAAAACACCACAAAGAGTCAAAAAATTACCACACTGAGATGCAAAACAACCACAAAGAGACACAAGTTATAAAACAACCACAAAGAGAAAAAAAACAACTACAAAGAGACCAAGAGATGCAAAACGATCACAGAGACACAATTCAACCTCAGAGCGATAAAAAACAACTACAAAAAGACGAAAAGCGTCCACAAAGCAATGGAGAACGACCGCAGAGACACGAAACAACCACAAAGAAAAGAAAAGCGTCCACAAAGTTTTGAAATATGGCCAGAAAGAGATGAAAAACAACCACAAAGAGACAAAAATGACCATGAGATGCAAAATGACCACAAAGAGGCAGAAAACAATTTCAAAGATATAAAAAACAACCACAAAGAGATGAAAACGACCACAGAGAGATGAAAAGCATCCACAAAGTCATGCAAAACGACCGAAAAGAGACAAAAAGCGTCCACAAAGTGATGAAAAACAACCAGAGACAAAAAATTACCATGAGATGCAAACGACCACAAAGAGCAACAAAATAACCTCAAAGAGATGAAAAACAACCACAAAGAGACAAAAAGCATCCACAAAGTCATGCAAAACGACCTCAAAGAGACACAAAACAATCATAAAGAGACAAAAAGCATCCACAAAGTAATGCAAAATGACCTCAAAAAGCACCCACAAAGGCATGCAAAACGACATCAAAGAGACACAAAACAACCACAAAGAGACAAAAAGCATCCACAAAGTCATGCAAAACGACCTCAAAGAGACACAAAACAACCACAAAGAGACAAAGAGCATCCACAAAGCATGCAAAATGACCTCAAAGAGACACAAAACAACCATATACACACAAAACAACCACAAAGAGACAAAAAAAACGTCCAAAAAGAAATGCGAAAATGACCATAATGATATGCAAACTGGTTACAAAGTGATGCAAAAGAATATGGTAACACAGACGAAAAGTGTCCACAAAGAGATGAAAAGAGACCACAATGAGACAAACAATGACCACAAGGAAATGCAAAGCCTTTTACTTGTTGGTATCATCAATTAGAGGAAGACGGCTTTGTTGTAGAGGCCAGTCGGATCATTCCAGTCTGATGCCAAACTAACAGCTCTTTGAAGTCTGCAGAGGAGAGCAGAGAGACAAGAATCATCACTAAGTGGGTCTGAGGAGAGGATGAACTGCAGGAAGTGTAAAGTTATGGGATCACTAACCTCCCCAGCTGTGTGCTAAAGTCCACTGTTTGACAGACAGTTCAGGCTTATTGGCCTTCTTGCCAAGAGTTAGATGAGATGTCTGTATGCTGCATGAAGCTACAGCCAGAAGGTGGTTAGCTTGGAAACAGGGGGTTTAAAGGAGTTTAAATCTCATAGTTTTAAGGACCAATGAGTGCAGCAGGACAGACAGAACAAAGTGAACAGGTGAGATAGTTTCATTTGGCTCACTGCTTATTGGACACGGTTCAGATGCACAGAAAGCAGGTCATGGTCCGATTACACAGCAGACAGAGAAGCCAAAGCCATGCTGTGTTCAGTGGAGCTTGACCAAATGGGCCGGAGTGGAAAGAGCAGTTTTTCAACATCAATTTCTTTTTATTTGTACCATTACTGAGCACAGGGTGGCGCACTGCAGCCTGCACAGTGTTGGGACACAAGTTGAAGGTTGTCACTACTAAGTTGTGGTAGTTTAAAGCCTCATTTTTCCATATTTGAATACCTCTTTTTTCTTCTTTTTTATGGGCTGTTAAGCAGCCGTTGTTGGGAGTAGACAGCCATGTGGAACTGGAATTAAAAAAGCTTGCAATTCATTGGCTTGCATATTTCACTGATTTTGTATGGACACCAACAATGTTGTCAACAAAAGCCACAGCCGAGCAACCAATTCGGTGTAATCTGAAGTGCGTCAGCAGCATCATCAGTCTGTGTGTCTCTCCATCCAAAGCCAATTAGTCAGAAATGTGGATATGAACACTCATTTACGCCCCATGTCAGCTTTTCATCAGACTCCACGTGGTCTGTAGGGGGGTCCCTCACTCTGTTATGTCACCTGGTAGTAATATGATAGAGGTGAAGTACTGGAATGTGTATATAGTTACATATGGAAACGTATAATCAGTTTATAAAATGTTAGATTAAACTAGTATATTATGTGTGCAATTGCAAGTATACCTTAACATTAACATTAAAATGCTACATCATGATGCATTACTAATAACAACGTAACATATAATTATATATCACTCACAGGGGCAGGGACTTTTACTTTGAAAATGTAAATACATTTTGTTGATACTTGTGCACTTTTTTCTCTGAATGAAAAACTTTTACTTTGGAGGATACTTTATTATGTGAATAATACTTTATTATATCATATTCACAGAAATTTGCCCACTTTTTAGTTTATGAAACTATACTTTAAAGTGTACTTTAAGTGTTAGAATCATAAACTTTGAGTACACAACTAGTTTACATCTAACATGTATTGTATACTGCAACTATATTATGAAGTGAACTATACTACAAGTGAACTTATAGGTATGCTGTTAGTTAACTAGTTACATACTTGTCAGTATAAGCCAAGTGTACTTGGACTTTTCATTTGCCAAGTACACTTAGACATATCTGTATACTTGTCAGTATAAGCCAAGTATACTTGGACTTAATTTTTTTCCATTTATTTTATGTATTTCTTTTTTTTTAATACATTTTTATTTTGCATTTTTTAAAATTCATTTTTAAACGTATGTATTTAATTATATATGTAATTATTTATAAATGCATGATTTTCCCTTTGCATTATTTCCCCAAAATTAAGTACATAAAAAGTAATCTGAAAGCATACTCTCTTATTTTAAGTTTAAAATAAGTATACTAATAGCATACTTGAATAAACTTGTTTTTTTGTAAGGGGATGCCAGATACTCAAACTGAGAAGTTTATACAGTTGGATGGAGTTAAACATCTCATTAGACGTATACTTTTAAGTGTACTTTAAGTGTAAAGTGATTTGATTTGCTTCTTTAATTATTTATCTCTGTATTAACTCCCGTATTTATTTAGTATTCTGTTGAATTTTCCATTTATTTTATGTATTTCTTTTTTTTATACATTTTTATTTTGCTTTTTTTTTTTTTTAAATCTCATTAGACACCTTTTAATTCTCATCTTTGTTGGACTACCTGAACTCCCCCTTGGAGGTTCCTCATGGACCCTCATCATGTGGGAGCCCCCAGCAGGTTGTGGGCTCCATCCATGTCCATGCTGCTGCTGCTGCACCACAAACTGGAATATGTTCCTTTAAATGAGAGGAGAAATGTGGATGAGAGGCGGAGCTGCTGCTGCTGCTGTCACTACACAGCTCCCAGCTCTCTGTGCTCCTCATAGGGCAGCAGCAGCAGCAGCAGGAATCACACTGCAGGGAAATGAAACACGCTGCAGGTCCAGAAGCAGCAGACGAGCAGAGACCCGTTCACTTCACCTCCAGTCCTCTCCTCCTCCTCTCTCTGCAGGACACCATCACCACACACCGTCCAGGATCATGTTGCTTCTTCTATCGGCTCATTGGATCGCAGCTGAGTGAAAGAGAAAGTCCACACTGGATCTGAAGCTACGCACTTGTCTTTTGCATACTTTATATCTGAATAACTCCAGCGGATTCTCACACATTATTTCGGATTATTCCTTTTTCAACAAGAAGATATGTTGATTTTATTTGCAATCAGCCTGGCCTTGTTGTCAGATGCAGGTTAGTGCTTTTTTTTTTTTTTTTAATACATCTAACATCCTATTGTTATTGTCACTGGTGCATGGAGAAGTGCAGCAATGCAGAAGTCCCTTGGATTTTTAGGCAATTTAAACTCTCACTGGAAGAGTTTCTACTTTGTATTTCTAAACACATGAACCCACATGTATTAGAAGTTTAGAGCTGATTCAAAATTAAAAACTACATTTTTTTCCATATTAACCTCTATAGGAGACACATAACAGTAGATGATATGTGTGTGTCTCATTGTAGTTAAATGCCTCAGTTTGGTATTAAAAACATAAGAGTTGTGATTTATCTCAATAAATACATAAATATGTCATTGAATGTACAAAAATAATATTAAAAATAGATGTAACATTAATTAATTGATAAAATGTGACATAAATAGATATTTCTGTTTTGATTAATAATTTATCGCTGTATTAATTCCCTTATTTATTTAATATTCCGTTTAATTTTCCAATTATTTTATATATATTTTTTTTTATTTTGCAATTAATTTTTTTAATACTTTTTTTAATGTATGTATTTATTTATTTATGCATAATTTTTCTTTTTAGATCTCCCAAATTAGTTATTTAAGTTCTTGTCAGATTAAATTATTTAACTCTTATTTATTAGTTTACATCCTGTTAATGAACACAGAATGGTTATTCAGCTTAAAGGTTTTCCCCCCTATGACCTCCCCACATACAGACAGTTATGTAATTCAGCCTGAACTCCAGTCTAACAAAGAACATCCCTTCTGAAAAGTGCAAAAGTTCACTAATTCAGATTTAATATGAGTCTTATCTGTGAAGTCACTGACATTGAAAAACAAAGCGAGCTCCAGGTTTTGGGTAATAAATCCACAGTGGAAGATGACACTGTGGCCCTCGGGGGCTTTGCAGAGCGTCTGGAAGGCGTCTGAATGCTGCTCATCCTCACAGAGCTGCCAAACTTTGTCTGTGTTAGAGTCCACGCTGGCTGCAGTCTGCGGCAGGCAGGTGCACAATGCCCCTATTATCCCTTTTGCATAACATTTCCCATCGAGGTAAATCACTTGTGTACACACTGACACACACTGAGTCACTCTCAGCTCGCCCACTCACTCTCACACATACTCTGTTACTGTTACTGAGATTCAGATGTGTCTGTTCACTAAAACATATAAGTATTACATTTCTATGGTCAAAGTAAGGCATTGAATGCTGACTATGATTGTTTAATATGCTCAATTGTTACACAACATGATCAGCTTAGATGGGAAGAGTTTCCTTAAATAGGTTTTCTGGTCATTTGGATAGCTCTTACTCTTAAAATCTGCATTGAACTAAATTCTACGGAACCTGCCAAAAAAAATAAATAATAAATAAATGACTCAATAAATACATAAATGTCATTGAAAGTACAAAAATAATATAAAAAATAAATGTAACATTAATTCATTGATAAAATGTGACATAAATGTATGTGTCTGTTTTGATTTTCTTCCTTATTTATTTTTTTTATCTCTATTAAGTTCCTTTTTATTTAATATTCTGTTAAATTTTCCATTAATTTTATGTATTTTTTTTTTTAATAAATTTTGATTTTGAATTTTTTTATTATTAATTTTGAATATGTATGTAATTAATTATGTATGTAATTATTTATTTATGCATGATTTTTCCTTTGCATTTCAACCCTTATTTATTTCCCCAAAATGAATATAATTATTATACTTATTATTTATGGAGTCATTTATTTATTTATTCATTTATTGTTTTTATATTTGCATTAATTCTTTTTTTATTTATTTATTTATGCACGATTTCCCCTTTGCATTCACCTTTTATTTATTTCCCTTTTAACTTATTATCATTATTATACTTATTATTTATCGAGTCATTTATTTATTTATTCATTTATTTTTTATTTTGGCAGGTTCCGTCCTCCATAAAATTCCCCCAAATTATAACAAAAAAAAGCATTCTCACTTTCCTCTAGCGTTATCTAGCAGATAGTTTTGGTTTCATTTGTTCAGGTTTTCTTTCTCTTCCTCCTTCCTCCATCCTACCTAAGAAACAGTCCCAGTGACTTGTATGGATGATTTTAGTGCTATTTTAATGCCTCAGTGCTGAGTTAAAGTTAAATTTCTTTCAGAAATCTCAAAATGTGGACAGGTAGCCTACTATCTGCATGGTTAACTACCACTAGAGGTGTGTGATTTGGGTGAATTGACCCTTTAAGCTGAGGTATAATGAGTGCCACACCCACCTGACACCCACGCTTTCACTCTTTTTTTCTTGTTTTCTCTAGAAAGCTCTTATGTCACCTCATATTTGCCAAGTACACGTGTAAACTATTTTTTTCTCTCCATCCATCCATCCAGGTCTGTCGGTGGAGGTGTTTCGTGCAGGTGTGGCCCCTCGCTGTGAGAGCCGGGCCTGCAACCCCCGCATGGGTAACTTAGCCCTGGGTCGCCGGGTCCTCACGCAGACCGTCTGTGGCAACAACGGCACCGAGCTCTACTGCTTCTACTCCGACCCCAACGCCAACCTGGCCTGCAGCGCCGCCAAGTGCGCCAAATGCAACGCCGGCTTGCCTCTCCTGTCCCACCTGGCCGGGGCCATGTCCGACTCCTCCTTCCGTCACCCCAACACCTGGTGGCAGTCGGCGGAGGGGGCGGAGTCTGAGACGGTGCAGCTGGACCTGGAGGCGGAGTTCTTCTTCACACATCTCATCATAGTGTTTCGCTCGCCGAGGCCCGCCGCCATGACCCTGGAGCGGTCGCAGGACTTTGGGAGAACGTGGAAGATGTTGCAGTACTATGCCGGCAACTGCAGCGCCGCCTTCGGGATGGAGGAGGGAAAGGCAGACGTGGGCCGGGACGGGGCCGCCTGCACCTCCAAATACTCCGGGGCTTATCCCTGCAACCGTGGAGAGGTGAGCAGGGAGCTGTGTGTCTCTTACTTTTACATCAGACATTAAAAAATGGCGTTTACAATAAAAGAAAAAACATAAAAGAACAGAGATGGAGACAACCTTTAAGGATTGTAACTCAAACGGTGGGAACGGAGGGAAAGAGCACAAACAAGTAGCAGTTTGTTGTAAATAATGGTAACGAGTGATATATATATTATAAACTACATGTTAAGTAATAATAACTTAGTATACAAAGTAGAATTTCTCTTTCTAAAACCACAACACAGTTGTATTTGACCGTAGTGACAACAATTTGACTATTTGCCAGAATCGTTTTGGATGATCAGATTTGTATCAAGTCTCGGTTGAATTCGCACCATTTCTCTCAATCAAAACACAGTCTGATATTAGAAAACAGGTTGACGCAGGTGGAACGGAGGGCAGATACACACCTGCAGTGAAACGCTGAAGGGAGGTTACGGGAGTGATTCCTGCTCAGCATTTTTTCTTTCTCTATGAACGAATTGTTAATTATGTCATATCACACATGCCGTGTATGGCAGGTAGACCATAATACAGACAGTAGGCTCATTCCTTTCTTAACAAATGATTTAAAGTGTATCATTACCCCTTCTACTGGAACAAATTCAGTCCTGCCTGCAGTAAGTCACGCAACATACGAGAGTCATACGACTGAGCAGAATGAAAGCAGAGCTCAGCCAGGTGGGGGAAGCTCTGCGAGTGTGTGTGTGTATGTGTGTGCGTGCATGAGTGAGTGTTTAATAGGCGTACTTTGACTGTAGCACGAGAGGGCTTCCTGAAGTCCATTGATGTTTAATTGAAGCAGTGTGTGTCGGGAGCTGCTCGGCAGATGTGTGTGGAGGCGCATGCCAAGCGTGGTGCTGCTCCGGACTCCCTGCGGTGCTCTCATATGTAATTGTGTTTACGCTGCTACGACTCCTTTCCAAGTATTCAGCTGTTATGGCCTTATTCTGCTGCTGTATCATAAATCTTTCTCTATGTGCTCCTGCTGTATTTCTTTGTACGTGTATTCTTGGTTTGTTCGAATGTGCATGTAAGATAAAAAACACGTGCATTTATTACATGATTTTCTCTCCACCTTTTGTGCACGAAGGTGTGAAAATAGCAACTTGATTTCCCTTCTGTCTCTCTCTGACTCTGTGCTTCACATATCGGTTTCCGCATGTCTCAGCCACCTGTGCTCGGAGCATGACCTTCGACCTTTAACCCCTAAACAGATGACCCAGAGGTTAAAAGAGGTCAAGTAGCACTATGCAGACCTGCAGCTGCTCAGCTGTTCTCACTCTTTCTGCTCCTGTGTGCTTTTGTTGTGATTGTACGTCACCTATAATGACTGTTAAACAGTCGGTGGCCTGTGCAAGGTGATGACAACAAAGCCTTGTATTGTGCTGTATGTACAAGTGTGTGTTTTAGGGAAGTAGTACCTCATTTCCTCCGTGTTTCATGTACAAAAATGAGTAGAATTTATAAGCATTAATATGCACCTCCATTATTATATATGAACCTGTAATTTAGTTTATTTATCGATTATTGACAGTTGGACAAAACATTGTTGCCACTTACTGGATATTTTCTGGAGATTTCACTTGCATCTTGTGGCCTTCATCAGTGGATGTAGTTTGCTCAGTCGTCATGGCGAATGAATATGGAAATTAAACTATAATTGTTAATCAACATAATTAAAGACAAAGAAAGTGTTAATTGAAATCTAAATCTTTCAGAAAACCAATAATTAATACTTTTTAAACAAGAAAACAACCTAATTTACATCAAACTTACTATCACTTCGTAAGTTGAACAGACTGGACAAAAAATGAATACATTTTCATAATCATTTATCAAGCAAAAATACCCCTCCCCCCCCAAACAAAAGCCAATTTTCATTGTAAATACTGTATAATATCTTTTGATTTGCACCGTCGCCTAAACATAAGAAGCTATTTGGAAGACTTGTAATGGACATATGTCAGCATATAGATGGGTTTCTGTGCAGCCGCGGGGGGTCTAATGTTAATGTTCACCTGCCCGACATACAAAGAGCTGCTGTGTGACTGGTTGTACTAATTACAAGACTAAAATCCAAGTCTCCAGTTTTATATTAACATTATACCTGTTGAGGAATCGCTAAGGAAAAAGTATCTGGTGGCGACCATCAAGAGGGACTCGCGTAACTTCAACTCCGATCAGACCCTGGTCCCTCAAATCAAATCACACTTATGTCTGATCTAACGTTACCCATTTCATAACAGGTGATAATAATAAACAAATCTCATACTAATACGTCATATGAAAAAGCTATCTGGTGGTCAGACTCTGCAGGGGTCTAGTATAGTCAACAAGAATGTATAAACAATGCGACAGCTACATTGATTACAACGCTTGACTGCAATCTTGTTACCGACTGCCAAAACGGTTTTGCACCCAGTAATGTTTGCATACAAGAAATCATCTATCATACACTAAGCAATCCATTAAAAATCAATAATGAAAATAATCTTATGATCAATTTTTAGAATGAACTTCATGTCATGAAGCCTAATAAAGCGGTCATCCTAGGAAGAATTACCTTCCACTGCTTCGGAGTAAGACAAATAGTAAAACAGTGTAATATTAAAGCAAGAGTAAATAAGACAATCACCTTGACAACTTGATTTGATGTGTGGGATTGCTGTTGGCTAAGGTTAACAGATGGCAGGTATTCTCAGCTTTCAGACTCTCTTCTTTCTCCTGCAGCAAAAATGAAAGCATGTCATCTCTTGCGCTGAAAGCTTTTCGTGTTCACCTGTAATGTGGGGAAAAGGTGGTGTTTGTGAGTGAGCTGGGTTTTTTCTTGTCTTATTTATCAGGTCAGCTGGGCTGGAAGAATGTGAGTGTTTGTTGTAGAGACTGACCTCCTTAGGGAAGAGAGGGAGGCAGTCCAGCCAACACACATATTCCCTCTCTTTTCCACAGTTCCTTGAACACACACACACACATACACTTGTCCGTGCCCTTTCAGATAAACACATACAGTCGGCTCTCCGTCTGTCTGCTGGGAAGGAAGTGCCGTTGCTCTGATGGATGTTGGTACTGTTGGCTAGACACCCATCCCCCCTCTCCGTTTCCCTCTCCGTCTTTCTCCTTCCATCAATGCCCATTGTGCCTGTTTACCAGATTACAGTGCACAGTGCTTTGATGGAATTACGCCTGTTTAAGCCAGACTTACTTTTATTTTTCAGCCTGAAGTGGACACATGGCCCACAGTGAACTCACTGCCTCAGGACGCAGATGGACTAAATTTAAAATGTGGCTCGTTTGGACTGAAATTTGTTGCATATGTTAGATGGCAGGTGTAAAACTTTCAACACTTTAATAATTCTACTGATTAATATCCTCCATAGAGCAAAAGCATCAGACACAGTAGCAGTGGCAGTGAGAGTTTAAAATAGCTTATAAACTCAATGACAGTTAAAGGTTCCCTGTGGAGTTTTTTCTTGTAAACAAATTCCAGTATAAATGTTTATAGTCTGTGTTTATCACTAAAACACATTGTGAATATCCCTGAGGCCCAACAAACCCAAGGAATGCATTTCCTTTCTCATAAAACATTTGCAAAGTATTTTGAAACCTGCATCATTTATCAATTTTTGTCAGTCTTATTTGTTCCTGGTTTTTGTCGGGACATTGCTACGTTGTTTTTGCATGTTACAACCACCAACTGTAGATCCATGAAAGAGCGTGTCGCATGCTTGTACGTGTGCTTTCTTGTAGAGTTTAAGATATACAGAAAATGAAGACCTGCTCGTGAAAACGTTGCTCCATAGCGCCGCTAAAACTTTACACGTCCATCACTCGCCACGTCTCACCCGTGCAAGAGATGCACCTCCATCCAAAAGTTATGTTTCGTGCTGCAAGAAGACACAGTTTACTGTAATTTACAGTAAAAAAGTCATAGTATAGTCAAAGAGTTTATAAGCAAAGGCTGCCATTTTGGACTGAAAAAACATATTATATTTATAATATTTTATTGTTCAACACAGGCCGTTTCGGTAGAATATGACAATAGAATAGAAATAATTTTGTTTAACTTTATACGGCACTTTTTAGGCGGACGTTTTACTGGCGTCTGGTAGTCGCTCTCAGTCCAAAATAGTATAGTATGGCAAAAAAAGTTTAAGAAAAAAGTCATAGTATATTATGTTGTAAAGTACTCTTGCAACTCATAAAATGCTTCATGTAATAAAAAGAGAAGCGACAAAGGGAAAGGCAACATAAGAAGTTGAATGTGCAACGTAGTCTTTTAAATATAGTTCAACAAGCAATAAATTGTTAAACAGTAGAGTGTTTGAGCAAAACAATAGATTTTCACCACAATTTCATTATAATATTATTTTTTAAAATCATAAATAAAGATAAATTCCTTGTTTAGTTAAACTTAATTTTGCTTGGCCACATTGGGGAGACTTAGGGTTCAGATTAACATAAACGTGGGTCTCATCAGCATATTTGCGAACAATATTTTGTCTCCACATTCAGAGGAAAACAACGAGGCATCATCGTGTAGTAAAAGCTCCAAGAAGGCATGGTGTGGAATTAGTGTTGCGTAAAGGAAAACACGATACTGATGTCTATGTGCATGCCAGTGTGGTTGTGTGTGTGTGCTGGTGTTGCTGTGGTGTCACTGGGCTGTCGCGGGCCTTTTGTCCGGCGCTGAGTTATGTGAATCTGGATCTCCGTCCCCGTCTTTGTCTGGCCCTGCTCTCCGTGCTCTCCCGCGGACCGGCGCCCCTCGTCCTATTTGTCGTGTTCTCTTAATTGTGGACCACAATGCCGTGACCCCGCGACCTTTTCCAACAACAGGGAAATTAATAGTGCTCCTCCCATCACACTCTAGGCCAGTCATCCGGCCAATGAGGGAGCCGCATGGGGGCTTTTTGCTCGCATCTTGCTTCAACCAAAGAAAACACACACACATAAACACTCTCACTACTCGTCCAATGATATCAATGACAGCCAGCGACAACAACACACACTTTGTATAGAAACACACTACAAACACACATTTCTTTCACAGCGAGAGTTGGGGCAGACACCAACTTTTTCACCCCGACAACAACAGCAGTGTTGGTTGCTAGTGGCAGCAGTAGCCATGGTGATGGCAGGCGGCCTATAAAGGGATCTTCGATTTGAAGGATGTCCAGGGACCAGACAGGGAGGGAGAGAGAAGGGGAGAAAGGTTGGGTGCACTCATTTAAGGACACCCAGCACCCTCATGGTCACGTGAGGAAGTAGTCAATGACGGCGGGGTGTAAGGTCATAGTTTAGAGAACAAATGATACCAAAACAAACCCCCATTAACGTGACAGATGTAGTGACATGAGAAGCATCAATGAACCTGATTGTGCCGTTGAATACACCCGTCTAATCCCTCTAAATCACGCCAGAGAGAACAGCGTCCCATCCTCTCTTTTGTGCCATTTAAGAATTGTATTATTCTTTCCCATATTTAAAGGAATAAAGCTAAAGTAAACCAAAGACGGGGGGAAACCATAAAGCCCAACAAAACAACTCCACCCTCTGAAAGGAGAACTAAGCCTGCATGAGTTTGACAAGTAACCTTCACAAGCCCAAAGAAAAGTTCTTGATCTGCCACTATAATTTCATCCAACAACCCCAAAACTCGAAAGGACACAGTCGTACGCACTTATGTATTTGGCTAAATTAAAGCCATTTAAGGTGTTGAACGGGAACCCGTCTACAGGGTTCCCCAAAAATGCAGATTGAGTCTCGTCGGATCACAATGAGCAAGGTCAAGGATCCCTGAATTACAGATTTCTGTTGTGTCTTTTGCTGCCTGGAAAATGTTTAGCCTATTAAAATGAGACTTGATTTATTATAAAATGATGACATGGGATTTCTCTCTCTGCATACAGGTGATCTACCGCACCCTCCCAAAGTGGGAGTCCCTGGATCCGTTCGGGGTGGAGGGCCAGCAGCAGCTGAGGGTGACCAACGTCCGAATCCGACTGCTGAAGCGCCAGTCGTGTCCCTGCCAGGCCAAAGACCTCGCCTCCGCCCACGAAGCTCTTCCCACCCGACATTTTGCCATCTACGACCTGATCGTGAAGGGAAGCTGCTTCTGTAACGGACACGCCGAGCAGTGCGTTCCTGCACCGGGGTACCAGCCCATCAGAGACCGCACCAACCATGTGGTAAGAGAGAAACTAGATGTCCTAAAAACGTGTACTCCAATATCACTCCTTATGTACTAAATAGTGCACTATACTTACAATCCATACAGGCCATTTCGTTTGAGTGTCTGAATTGACTAGTCCCGCCCCTCGAACGCAGACTGGCCAATCATATCGTAGCATCAGCCAGCTCCGACCAGAGTCCAACAACTATACAGCTGTGCTCCATTGACTCTCATGAAATGGCTTTGTGTTAGCAGCTGAAGGTATACGGTTACTGAATGTATACACATGCTGCTTTTGTAACAGTGAATAAAGTAAAGGATCCCTACAGAGATAGACCTTTTTGTTAAAGAGTTAAATCCTTCTTGTTTACCCAGAAACAGCAGCTATATCGCTCTCGCCAAATACACCAGACTCCGTTGACAAAAACAGTAATTTTACCGTGTCGTAAAACACTTTATTCAATGGTTCATCTTTCCACACCACTCTTCTTTCACTCGGGACGTGTTTTGAAATACTGCCATTTCTTTCACTTGTTTTGATATTTATCACGAAGTAATCACACCCCATGGGCAGGCTCACTTGTTCTAACAGGGAAGATTATAAGGCTGGATACTTACAGACTAAACAGCTTGTTCACTTTGTGTTGACAGTCGTCTTAATAACAGACTAAAGAAGGAGGGGTGAGGTGAGGGAGGGAGATCACCTTTCTCTCTCTCCTGCTTCCTCTGTTGTTCTGGCTCCGACTGGTCAGATAAACAGCTTCATTTCCCGTTCAGAACAAACCCAAGAGATGTAGATATTGATTCGAGGGTTAATGGGGGTGTTGATGTCTTGATAAAGGTGTGAACGGATATGACTGATTCCGTGTTTTTCCTGGAGTGCTTCAGAGTTTACGCTCCTATCGCGACCATCTCGACAAACAGAAGCGTTTGTTCTGCTGCAATCAGCGAAGCTCCACGGGGAAAGTGAGTGTCAACAAGGAGTTTCCTTTACAACTTACAGTATATAAGCAACGACATTTAGACACATAAACAACATATATACAGTAGTAAAGCCTGACTGATAATGGATTTTTGAGGGTGATAACGATACAGACATTTGAGAGTTTACACTTGTTTTTCTATATAAACACCCGACAAAACAAACATTTTTGATATGCATCTCTTGTATGCATTAATGTGTACATCATTTTTAATGCTGAACTACTTCATTTTAACTACTTTATATACTTTATGTGCTGTGTAGATCGTGAATTTCCCCCCCGTGAATCAATAAAAAGTATAAAGTAGTGACACCATGAAAAGTCGTCAAGTCATTCAATGCATGAAACGATAAAAGGACATATACATATTGTACTTATCAGACCCTAAAAATTGCATTCTGACAAGCAGCTGAAAAATCCTCATATTTTATCCTGATATGAAGCAGATGAAGTGTTTGGTATTATACGAGACAAATGAAAGAGACTATTCCTGTGTTTTCTTTGCTGATACCAGCGTTTTTGTAATGAAGCCGCAGATAGCCGATTTATTGGACACAGTCTTTAAATCTTTCAATCTGACTATTTTCATGCCAAGAAATTCCAAGTGGCTCTACTGAGTGTTTTCACCAGGATTTCCTTCTTTTGAGGGTAGAAAATCCTCTGAAACAGTCTTTAGATCACAGGGCTGTAAAACTCTCCTCTGCACGCCAGGATAATAATCATAATACATCATTTTAATGCTTACATGTGTGGCTGATATTCATTTTTCATTACAAATATTAGTCCAACTGCAGCTAAGACTTAAAGTTTGAACAGTAAATCCTTCCTCACAACATTACCTCAGGTCATCGGAGCGTCGTTCTGCCGTGTGCCATGCGGGTGGCGTTCGGTAAACACACTGAAGTTATATAAGTGACTTTTACAGCAGGTTTATCAGCAGTTTGTTTTGTGTCTCTGTTTCGAACACAGAGCCGCCGTTTCTGGCAAAACCCAAACAAGCAGAGCAGCACAAGATTGGAGATGAGGGCAGAGATTACCGATCGCTCAGGGAAGGGAAGGGCATGTGCAGTGATGGAAGTATTACTCAAGTAAAAGTACTAATACCACATTGTGAAGATACGCCACTACAAGTTAAAGTCCTGCATTCAAAACCTTACTTAAAGTATGTAAGTATTATCAGCACAATTTACTTAAAGTTTGAAAAGTGAAAGTATTCATTGTGCAGTAATACAAAAGAATGTAAATTGCCAAGAAGTGAGAGTCAATTGTTCGTACCATTGCAACATCAGCGCCCAGCAGCAAACCTACGCATCCGCCATTTTGGACTGAAAGCGACTACCGCACGCCAGTAAAACGTCCGCCTAAAAAGTGCAGTATGAAAGTAAAAGAAAAGGATTTCTATTATCTATTATATATCTACAGCATGTTTTGTTTGTTTGGTCTACTGTTTATTAAGTGTGTGTGCTTAAGCATGCTGTGTTTTGTCTGCTCTAAGTGTGTGTGTCTGTGTGTGTGTGTGTGTATGCGCAATAATCAGCGGTGAAAGTGACCCTCTGATTCGTCGAGTCATTACTGCTCAGACACTGTGAGCGTAGACGAAAAGACCAGTTTGTTTGTTGTTGTTGGGTTTTTTGTGCACTTGTCCCCCCACATGGGTTTTTTTTTGTGGTTCATGGTGATTACACTGTCTGTTAGTTAGCCACAATGCCAACACACACACACATAATGACATCCAGGGACAACTACTGGAGCGTTAGCAGCAATTAGTCCAATTAGTTCTCTCTTTTTCACAATCTAACTGCCTCTCTTTACATCTTTCTGTACCTCATTTACTCTCCTTTAATTTCTTTCACTTCTATCCTTATGTATTTTCCTAATTTTTCTCTTCTTCTTAAAGACACATACAGTGAAGGTCTGTTCATTAGAAGTACAAGAGGAGTACTACTCAGCCTGTAAAAGACAGTTGTGAGTTAGATCTTTACATTATTTCACAGTCACGGGAGTAGAGATAACTTAAATCATATGGTACGCATAACATGCTATCAAGTTGAAGATTAGACTGTTTTTTTTTTTAAATTGTGCATCTGTTTAGCGTTTTAATCTAATGTGTTGACATATATAGTTTGATAGGAACATATAGAGGTTGTATGTACCATTTAACATTAGCCTTAAACACTGGAGACACTTATAAATGGTATAAGCCAAAGATGCTTACTAAACATATAAATCTTACAGATGTGTTTACGAGCATCATCCATCAAGATCAATCAGGGTCATTATATTGGAAAAATAATATTAAACAGTTGTTATTGATTATTGAAAATGATGAGTTACATAAAAATTGGCATTTGGTAAATTAGTAATAAGTTATTTATAAAACAGGTAGCTCAAATCAAGCAAGCCGTCTGGTTCATAGCTGTGATATAATACCCACATACCACTGCTGTGACGCGTCTAACCTTTGTACTTTCAGTATCGCTCCACAACAAAATGGAAACCTTTAAGGTTAACTTCTGTGGAGGAGTGGATTGAGCCGTGCCCATCTCCAGAAAAAAAATCCAACCACTTAACGACGTGCAGTAATACGTAAAGAGGAGGTTCGACGAGCAGGAACGCAACAGAAATACACTAACCACTGCTTCTGCAGCACCACGATTCACAAACTATATAAAGCGGGTCTTGACATGAGAGAGATTATGACCATAACGGGATTGTCAACCGAAACTCGGGTACCAGAGAAAGTGGAGAAACATCCTCGCCATGCCAAACAACACACCTCCACCTAGCAAAAAAAAAAGGCAAACCTTGTACAAGCAGTTATCAAAGTCATCCTACTGACGCTGGACAGTTTCTCAGTGGTTGCACAATAAATGGCAACATACAATAATGTAAATAAAGAACCAAATAATGGAATCAATATAATGCTAGTCTGTGATGAAAAAAGATATATTCTAGCTGTTAGTGTTCCATAGCAACCACCATAGCAACCACCTCGGTACGTTCAGGCAGGAGGGCCTATTTTATTGTGAACATTATTATTTATTATTAAAAGACTATTTAAATTAGAATGTGTCTGTAACTTTTATATTGCCATACTTGATGACCGTCTCATAAAAGCAATAGCTCACAAAAGGCCGTGTTATGTTGTGATTAAATCACAGCTAAGGCCGAACAACGCCCCTGGTGATTGGTTGTTCCTCGTCACATGACATGGGCTGCACGCTGCAGCTTTCCAAACGTTGAACTATTTTTAGAACAGCCTCGTTCTTGCATTTGAGCACACCTGCCGCACCTCTACGTTGACAAAAATGGATTTGAGCGTGCAAAAGACACGGCATGTGTACGACCCCTAATGGCACTAACTGCAGGATTTAATGCTTTTAGCTCTAATTATGTGACCTTGTAAAGATGCCCTTGTCACCTTATTTATTTATAGTAGTCATGGAAATACTAAAAACATCATCTGACCCTCTTTTAAAGATAACAACATGATTAGCATCACATCAGTCCGGCTCTGCTGCATCCTCTGTATGGCCGAGATTACACGGTTGCGTGTGTGCAGCTCTCAGTGTGTACATGTGTTAATTGTCCCGTATCACGGTATGGTAAACATGTGAAATGGGTTGAAATACCAGCTGTCTGGACTCGAGCCAGCGGCTGCTCCTGCCCTTTTCCCCTTCTTCATGTCCATTTCTTCTTTTTCCCCTCATTTCTCTCCACTCTTTCCCACTTTTCCATTAATTACTTCTTCTTCTTTTTCATTTTTGCGACATGTGTCATTAGGTCTCCTGCCTCCTATTTGCCCGGACCTCTCATTTATGCAATTGCTTCCCCCTATTAGTGTGATTGAAATAGTGTAAAATCAGTCATGTGTGTGTATGTTCGCCTCCACATTGCAGGACTGATCCGGGGTCAGAGCACATGCTGGCTCTATTCTATAGCATGTGGATGTGTTTAACTCCATACTCAGTGCAGTGTGTGTGTGTGAATCAGAGCCATCACACACCGTGGGAAACAAATGCAAGAATCGGTGTGTGTTTTTGTGCATTTGCAGTTATTTTCTATGTTGTATAATAGTGTGTGTGTGTGTCCTACATTACAGTTGCACGATGTAACGCAAACAAATAAAGAGCTTCCTCAGATGCCTTGCCCTCCCCCCCCCTCCTCTCCTTCAATCATTATCCAGCATGCATGGCATTCCAGCTCACAGGAATGACAAGGAGATTGTTATTGTGCTCTCAGCGCTGCATACTTGCACTCTTCTCATACACACACACACACACAAGCTTTTCAGACCAGAGGCCCGTTCTTGTTTCCAGTGATGAAGCCAAACAATCAATCTCCATTCACTAATTTTCGGGCGAGGGAGACAGAGGGAGAGATGGAGTGAGAGGAAGAGGGGAAAGGCAGAGAGTCGTAGAAAAGGAAAGCGAGAAGAAGAAATCTAAGAGGAACCCCCCAACATGCTCGTCCTCACATGGGAAACGTTCCTCTCCATCACACTGACCTCTTTGTTCCTCCCATCCGTCCATCTCTACCTCTGTCTATCATTTGGCTTGTTGCTAATGAGCTCTCCCTCTCTCTATCTCTTTATATCTCTCTATCCTTCAGGTCCATGGGAAGTGTGTGTGCAGACACAACACTGCAGGTGATCACTGCGAGCGCTGCACTCCTCTCTACAACGACCGACCCTGGCAGCCCGCCGACGGACTGACGGGCGCTCCGCACGAATGTCGGAGTGAGTCGAACAAACACATTCGCACCTTTTCCACCAGTTTCTAGAGTCAAATTTTAGGATGTGACTCTCAAATCAAGCTCTAGGTAGTTTCAGGTGGTGCTAGCAGCGCTGTTGATGATGATTGCCACAAGAACAACTAGAACACACAGCTAAACCGTAGTCTAAACACTATTTACCACCGCATCTGCAAAGACAGCAACAGCCTGTAGAAAGTGCATGTTGAACAAGGCAGAGATAATATAAACAAAGGAACGAAATCAGCAAAATCATGCAGGTTCACCAGAAACTCCGAACTCCAGCGGGGCCTTCGGCAGCGACCTGCAGTCGGAGCTCCGGCGGGAGGTGGAGAGCCCTGCATCTGGCAGCAGCGGCTCCTCCTCTGGCCAGGAGCAAAACTTCAACTCGCTGCTCCGCCGGTCAATAATATACAGTCAAGTCAGAGCTATAATGACAGTTTTTCTAGTAAAGGAATACTCCACCTAAAAAAGGTGGCTTCCTGATGGAGGACAGCGACTACAGTCAGCTTGGATTCCCAAAAGAGACCCAGCAAAGCCTCAAAATGTCCATAGAAACTTCTCAAACCAGCATAATCCATGTCTTTGCCCAAGGCCCTGTGTGTTCAATATGTTCCAAACAATCCTCAGTTTACCAATAAATTACTAAACGTTCTCTTCAGTAGAGCTTTGGAGCTATGAAGTGGTAATCGTGACATATGAAAATACAGTATATGCTCTATTAGAAACTACAAACTGTCCAGAGCTACATTTCAAGCACATAGACACTGTTTGATACTCAAGAAGCCCTATATTTGAGTCTAAAAGAGACTGACTGACAGTTTGTGTTGATTTCCTCCCTCTCACACCAGAGTGTAAGTGTAACGGACACGCTCAGAGCTGCCATTTCGACTGGACGGCGTGGCGTGAGTCTGGCCAGCGCAGCGGAGGCGTTTGTGACTGTTTGCACAATACTGAAGGATATCAGTGTCAGAAATGCAAAGCCGGCTTCTACAGAGACCCCCAGAGACCGCAGACGGCCCCCGACTCCTGCAAACGTAAGATACACACTCCAACACACACGCACACACATCAGTTACATCTTACTACACATGTTGCTCATTACGGTGAACGATGTGGCTCTTCAGATCAGTCGCTGCTCGACTGTGCAAAACTTTGGGAACGCCATTCGCCTCGCTCAGAGGTCATCCATACCTTAATAACACTACTTTAGGAGCAACAGAAGTCAGATGGTGGCTGGCGATACTGCGGTTTTACACTCTGCGGCTCACGTTACCGCAGTTTTACAAGCGTGTCAGAGAACTACGGTGGCCTTCAGGTAACTTAAAGATGTGAAAGCCTCTCTAGAGTCAGAGTTTGGTTTGTCCGTTCTGGGACCCGCTCCCTATGTAGATATAAAGGGCTCATTCTAGGCTAACGAAAACACAACGATTCTTATTTCCAGGTGATTATACACTAAAGAAAACATAGTTATTCATATTATATTCCATTTCTGCCAATAAATCCCCCGAAATGTTACACACTGTACCTTTAAAGAATTTCACCAGTACATATTTGATGCAGGTTGTTGCCATAGTTCATACTTTTTTGGAAACCGCAATGTGTAGAACATACTGTAATATGTCATGTAGCATGATTAATCACACCCATGTTGACAAAATGTTGTTGGTGTAAATCATAACATTAACCTCATACACACCACACTGGCACGGCGCTCTCATTCTCACAAGGAATGCTGAGGACTGAGAGATCGCAAGCCGGGACGTGCTGGATAACGCTGATACCTGATGGGCACCTGGCCCTGTGTGTGAGCGTGTGTGTGTGTGCTAGACAGTAGACGGCCCACGCTCCATCCAACGTTTACACCATAGTTAATCATCAGATGGTGGCATTCCTACGTCTTGACTCAAAGCTCGACACATAAACCCCTGCGTGTCCATCTCGGGTTTGTTTTGCCATTTTTCATGCGTGACTCAGAGCTTTTGTAGCTTCAGGGTAATCATTGGTAGCAGTGTGTGAGGGTCCTCCATGTGTGTGTGTGTGGCGTGCTTCCCTCCGGTGATGAGTCTTAAGTAAACACGCGATAGTCATCAATAAACACACAGCAGTGGCTACATTCCCCGTCTGATTATGTGTCAGATTTGACCCAGTGAGCTCAGTCCTGCAGGTATGCTGGACTCACACATGATTACTAGTGTGTCTGTGTTCACGTAGGCACACACAGTGAATTTCAAACAACTGTCAACTTGCACCAAACCATTCATAAACATATAGGAGGGAGAATATGTTGGCTGTCAGCCCAATTGTATCAATCTGACATGACATGTTAACATGGTAAACATTATAAATAATCATTAGTTGCAGCCCTAACTTAAATACTTTTACTTCTTAGTTTGAGCCTATCCATTCTTCTTGTAGTCCTTTAGCATCAATTCAGGATCTTCTATTGGAGCAGATGAATGCCAACATGATACAGCCTCATTCTCAAAAGTCATATAAAACTGTTGCACCACCTTTTTTTTTTAAAGCAGACGTGTTTGGTTTGGATTTCAGAGATTGAGTGTCGTGTATGTTTTTTTTGCACCTGAAAACTCACCTGTGGTTGTAACTGTAGACGCCGGAGGGCTAATGATCCTCGCTCTTGACGGGTGATTGATAGAAAAAAGGAGCGACGGCATGCTTTGGAGAACCCCTGAGACGAAGGTACAGGTTGCGAAATCCCGCTGACAATGGAGGAATTTCCCTCCGTCGCGAGGAACATTTTTTTCATACCAGTCTCCGAGGGGCCCTGGAAAGAAAACACTCCTGTCAAGCTTGTACACACCAAAAGTCTTTAGCAGGGGGGAAAGTTACAGTGTGTGTTTATACATGTGTGTGTGTCAGGGGAGTTTGTTGGTTGCTCAGGCAGGTGTCTTGTCATGTCTCATGAAGTTTTCATTCTCAGAGCTCCTGCAGCTCACACACACATATTTACACAAAGCAGTCCTTGTGTAGTGACCCAGTTCAAATGCTCATAAATTCTCACGCAGATATGTAAACACACGCGCTTACCAAACACATCGTCACACGTGTTTCGGCTTTGCATGGAACTGAAGTGGTTCTGTAATCTCGGTTAATTATTAATTGCGGAGGCTGTTCACTAAACAATAGTGTAGATAAGAGCCTGATGCACAAACGCACACACATCTTGTCTTGTATTGCTCTGTATAAGTCCGATATGTCGTGCATGTGAAGTCTATAAATGTGATGCCTTTATGATTTTATTGATATTGCACAGTTCGGTTTTATGATAGGGTTTATCTTATCGTTGTTGTCCCGGGTGATGCGTCTGAGGTTCGGAGCTCAGCGAGGGTGATTTCACATTGTTTTTACAGGCTGAAGACACCATTGTGCTTCATCCACAATTTGGGAAGTTTCATGTGGGAAACATGTCATTCCTGCTGCCTACTGTTGAGGAATTCAGAGGAGAAATATAAGATAAAACACATACAGATGTGAAGTTAATCTCATGTAAAACAGCTGTTGTTCAACAACCCTCAGGAGACCAAAATAAGGTTTAAACTAGTTGTAGAACGGCCACATACAGCTGCCACTAAGAACTATTTGCATTCTGAATTAATGTGTTCATTATGCTTTTGTCTATAAGATGTAAAAAATAATGAAAATTAGCAATGACATTTTTTCCACCTGAGGTGATGTCTTCTTATGTCTTGTTTTGTCCAACTATCAGTCCAAAACACAAAGATATTCAATTTACAATGATATAAAACAGAGAAGCTGGAACGACAGAATTTTTTGCTTGAAGAATTACTTAAATAATTAATGGATTATCAAATTAATACCACTAAATAAGTCTGGTGGCACGAACAAAATCAGAGTTAAAAGTAGACATAAACTTCAAATACATGCTACCATTTATCCGTGTATGCTCCATGTGTAAATAGACGATTGTTCACCAACTTTATAAGGTGATAATATGTCAGTTGTGTCTTTACAGCTTATTTTGTTGCCCCCAAGTGGCAGAAAATGTAACTAAACTATTAAAATGCAATCTAATGTTGCTCTAAACAATCATGTTTACGTTCATCATCAAATTTGTTAAACTATGACTAAAAATACTTTTCTTTCAATCCATTAATTGTCTATATTCCACTACTACAGTTGAATACTTAAAATTAAAACATATTTCTTGACAATCGGACAACTCGTGATACAGTCGAAAGCCACTAAATGGACCATGTTGTGAGAACGTTTTGTAAACTGCTGTCTCCAAGGTCAAGAATGAATTTTTAATCCCAGCCTTAGCTGTGTTTTTTTTTTTAAAGCGTGCAATCTTGTGAATGTATTATTTGTTTACTGTGTGAGCAGTCATGTAAATTAAATATCATATCGTTAGCTTTGGTTTGAGAGAAAACAACCTCCACAACTATGACTTCTATAATCTATAGTCAAACAGAGAGGTGAGAGTGCAGGGAGTCATGCCTCTGGGTGTACAGTAAGTAGTTAGAGTCATTTACTGCCAGTCGAGTTTCAAGCATCATTAAACAGCAGAGAAATGGCTCCAAACAACTCCCCCTCTTTGTTTCTCCCTTCTCGTCTTCTGCCTCTCCTTCACCACGTCTCCCCCCCCTCGTCCTCCCCTCCTTGTCTGCCCCGGGAAAAGGGACAGATTTATGGGGAGGCCTGACACCTCCTCCAGCAAAGGCTCCGGGTCTCAGTGTCGATAACAGTAGAAAGACAGCAGACAGTAGTTTTTCTCAGACTGCCCAGTGGAAACATGGGTGTGTGTGTGTGTGTGTACAAGTATATTGTTTTTGGAGGTTGTTTAAAGAACACCCTATCAGCACACAATTAGAAGGGACATGACGGAGGGAGAAAGCTGGAGAGGTTTGAGTTGATAAGAAAAAGAGAGAGGCCTTTGTATTACAAGCTCCTGCAATAATACCACACAGACAAATAGAACAACTGATGAACGATGACATACTTAAGTTCTGGTAATAAATAGCAGGTCAGCTAACTGTCAGCTTAAAAGACCTTTAGACTCAATGCTCTCCGATGTGACTTTATTGTTTTCTTATATATATTTTATTATTACTTTAGATTATTGTTGTACTTTTTTTAGAATATATACATACTGAATTTGCATAACCAAAATATTACCTCAAACAACTTAAATCCTCTGAGGTTTCTTTGGCAAAATCTCCATTTCTCACCCCCTTTACCACTATTTCCCTACAGCAAACTCTGATAAAACCACCGTAGGCCCACGCACAAACACATAAATAAGAATGAACAGAAAAAACACAGAAACTCACAGTGTGTCAGTCCTGGAGAAACAGTTCGTGGTCTGAAAGATGAAACCAGGCGGCAGTGGAGGCCATTTCCGGTCATCAATTACGTTATCGGACCTCGTAGTTCTTTTAATACATCCATGCTTGTAGTATCTGAACGGTGCAACAGGTGTCTTCATCAGAGGACCCACTCAACTTTCCCGGTCACCGTGGGGTCTGTCTGACCTTGAATCCGGGTCCAAGCTCACACTCGACTCATTCACTTATCCACTAGTCCAGGGGTCAGCAACCTTTACTATCTAAAGAGCCATTTTAGGCAAAAAAAAAAAAAAATCTGTCTGGATATGCAAAACATTTGATCATTGTGATGAAGTTAACACAGTTAATAGTCTAAGTTTATAGTATATACGTCTAACGTAGTGAGTTCAAATGTACTACGGAGTATTAGGGCCACATTGAGGGAAAACAAATCTGAGATTTCAAGAATAAAGTCATAATATTATGAGGAAAAAAGTCGTAATATTACGCGAATAAAGTCATAACTTAACGAGAAAAAAGAAAATAATGTGTAATATTACGACTTTATTCTCGAAATACCCGTCGTACCATAAACCTACAACAATGATGAATAAAAAATAAAAAATGTAAACAGTTATTCATATCCATTGTTGCAGATCCCTGCACTAGCTACACAAGCTAACTTAGCTAGCTTAAACTAACTGCTGCTAGCTAACTGTGCTATCAACAGCTGAACAATTAGCAGCGTTACGATTTCAGTTACTTACAGGCTTGTTTAAACACACACAAACATTCAGGCTAAATAGCCGAGATGAAATATAGAAAAGCGCATGTTTGTATAATAACCTGGCAGTTACTTACTGCTGCTATTTTTCCTCCTTTTACTCGGTCTAATAGTTAGCTCTCTCTTCTCTCTTCCCTAGCATCTCTCCTCTGTTTCTTTGTCCCGCCCTCTTACTGACGTACAACCAATCACCACACAGGTGTGATTGACTGACACATACAGTAACCAATCAAACAAAAGAGCTGAAACTAAAGGCACAATCTGTGTTTTTTTGTATTAGTTTACACCACTGTTTGCCTTGAATATTGTTTGGAACTGTTTATTTTAACTGCTTATTTAACTATTTACTATTTATGTCTTTAAATTACTTTCAGTTTAAAGGGACTGTTTGTATGTATTATTTAATGGAGCTTCCTAGCGAAAAGTATTTCACACGTTTGTACCTGTACAACCGGCGTGACAATAAACATCTTGAATCTTGAATCTTGAATCTTGAATCTTGAAAGAATCAGAAATGCTTGTTAACAGCGACACCTGTGGCCGTTAAGTCAACGAAAGTCAGCGTCGGGCTCGCGCTTGTGCTCGCTCTACATAGACATGAACGAGCATGGCTCAAAACAGTGAGGCTACACACGTCAGCTAAAACCACAATATCACTCTATATTTCACCTGCTTGGCAGTAATGTTAGCAGACCAGACGAAGGTCTCTCCATGAATCACTGCTGATCCTAGTGTTGGCTTTTCCTGCCTCAGCCTCCCGACCGCGGTCGGAGGGAGACACCGGCACCCGGTCGGAGACGATAACGTTTCTCGCTGCGGAGCCCCGTCACTTCACAAGACACGGGAAACCTCTGTTGGTCTGGAGGAGCTGCAGCATTTATTTCTGCACAAACGTCCACTGTACATTCACTAGATATTCTCAGAGCTAAACTAACTCCTCTGCAGTGTGTAGTGTGCGCGCATGCACGTGAGGTGGAGCGAGCTGAGTGAAGGCAAGCAGGCAGAGGAGCAGAGACTCTGGCCCTGGAGACCAAAGCTACGGTCTCCCCCGCATCCTCCGACCGCGGCCAACACTGTTTTGTAAGACGGGCTTCACTAGATATAACTTTGCGGTTTTGGTGATCTGTGTAGTTTGTGCTGGAGTCTTGTCTGAACAGCGTAGACACACGCGAGCACGCATAGGAAATTGACCCGGGTGATTTATACATGTAAGAAGTTATAAACAGTCCCTTTAACAATTCATTGATGTCAAAATGGAACATGTAATATTCATATCTATTCTACTTTTTTTTTCTCCTCCAGCATGCAGCTGTCACCCCTTGGGCTCCATGCCCTTCCACTTGGCTGACGGCTCACTCTGCGACCCCTCCAACGGAAACTGCATCTGTAAACCTGGCGTAGGCGGAGCCCACTGCGACAGGTGCATGGTGGGATACTGGGGCTTCCACGAGTACGGCTGCCGTCCATGTGACTGTGCAGGAGACTGCGATCCGTTTACTGGAGACTGTATGTTTGGGTGAGTAAAAGATACTAATACCTAAAACTAGAGTATATGCAGATGACGAATATCTTTCTGATACCAGTGCTTTCTTTTTCCCAAATCTGTGTTCCACATAACATAGAAATTGATGGTATCATTTTTATGTAAGATGACATGAGGGGAGAGGATTGCTGTGGTGATTAAAACTGAGTTAGCGGCCTGCCTTGATTGAATGATCGAATGAATGGCACTGATCTTTGTAGTAACATTGACATTATGCCAATTTACACTCTCAATTCCAAGTGTCTCATCTGGATTTTTCAAGCACTTACATTCTCCAAAGGGTTTCTTGTGGCATGTAGGTGCTCAGAAATGTTAACAGCAATCTTAACGCAATATTTCTGGTTTAAAAATACACATTTTTTGGCCTGATGTTGGTTCTAGGGTCACAGGAGCAAATGTTGCAGAGGTTTTGGCATTAGTTTGCAAAATCACTTTGTATGTATCGAGGGAAAAGGTTCAGTGGACCAAAATGACCAAGAAACATCCTCTGGGGGCCATGAATATCCATACTCAATTCCATGGCATTCCCTACCAGTAAATTAGTAGATATTCTGCTCTGGAGCAACATGTTGGACACTCGAAACTTCATCAAATTTGTTTAACATTTAGAATGGTTGCGCTTCAACTATGGGATTTACGATGGAGTGCTAGACCCAAAATCCAATAAGCATAAAAATGTGATAGGGTAGCACATCTCAGATTTCAAGGAGGATGAAATACTAGCATTTCACTTGTTTAATTGGCTCGCATCACAATAGACATACACTTACGCGTTTCGGCACGCAGCCTTCTTCAGAGTGAATACTAGTACTGATTATGTTTCTAAAATGTGTGTGCTATTGTCCCATGTTGGTTTTGCCTCCTCAATCAGCAGCAAAATAAGGTCAATTTAACATTTGTTTAGTACAGATTAACATTTAAATTCCTACATGTGTGTGTGTTTGCTGATGTTGTAATGTGTTTGTGCAGCTCTGACCTGGACCTGTACAACTTAGAGGGAAACTCCAGCGAGCCGGTGAGGATCTTCAGAGTAGACGAACTCTTCTCTGCCCTCCACTACTCAGGTGAGATACAGAGACAGTGTGTGTGTGTGTGTGTGTTATTCATCCTGCTCCACAGTCCAGTGACCAACAAGCATTAATGGTTAAGTAATGAAAGTCCTCATAGGGCCCTAGAAGGACATGGAACAAAGATGGATGTGTGTGCATGGACAGTTTCCAAGTGTCCCTTCTCTTAGACACCCCCCACCATGTAACTGCAGCTTTCATGGGCACATTCCTCACTGGACACACACACTGTGCATTCTTGCATTCTTAGGACGCCGTGCACAGTATCTGAGACCACACACACACACACACACACACACACACACACACACACACACACACACACACACATAGTTACGCTACAAATATTAATATGTACCTGTCTCCCGCAGAGAAGTGTGAGTGCAAAGAGCAAGCCCTGACCAACAGTAAACTCTTCTGCACCATGAATTATGCATACGGTAAGAAGAATTCACATGGGTCTTTTACTTGTAAAAGCATTTAATATTGCAGTGTAATATTATTATATTAATACTCGTCTTCTCTACCTGACTCTCAGTCCTGAAGGTGAAAGTGCTTTCCGCCCACGATAAAGGCTCCCACGCCGAGGTGGAGGTCAAAGTTCAGAAGGTGCTCAGTCAGAACACCAAGCTGAAGATCCAGCGAGGTCGGGTCACTCTTTACCCCGAGTCCTGGACCGCACGGGGCTGCACCTGCCCCATCCTCAACCCAGGTCAGTCCAACACTCACCTATGATTGTCTCCTCCAGAACAGGTCAGAGGTGGAGTTTTTTAAAAGACAGATACAGAAAGTTTAGGATACCGGCGCACAAGGCACCCTTTAGCGGCCGTGTAATAAACTATTTTAACAAACACATCCCAGCCCATCAGAAAAACAGCGAGTGAGATTTTAAAAAAATATTTTTGTCCCTGACCTTTGACCTCATTTCTCAGGGGTGGAGTACCTCGTGGCGGGCCACTCGGACCGTAAGCAGGGCCGCCTCCTGGTCAACATGAAGAGCTTCGTCAAGCCTTGGAAAGCCAGCTTGGGGCGCAAAGTCCTCGTGCTGCTCAAGAAAGACTGCAACTGGTAGACTGTTAAAACACGGGAGGACAGACGGACACATGGACAACAATGCCGTGGATTATCTTGTCCTCCAGATGTGGAATATTGAATCGCACAGCAGGTTTTTGGGGGCTGAACTGAGATGAATGAACCTCCTTTATTTCTCTGCTGTCGTCCAATGAGAGCTAGCGGCGGACTGCACCAGCTAAAAGCACACGGGACATCATTTTTATTAAGACATATCATGTCTCGCACATTCCTATGTAGGATTTCTTCTGCTCAAGAAATTGAGGAATTCAGCTCTTTGGCCAAGTGCTTTCTATTCTGAGTGACTCCCTCTGGACATACGGTAAAACTTCCTCTCTGCAGCACTTTAGCCTAAGATGGACTGAGGGAATACGGACACACAAAGAGAGGAAGATCTAACACACACACACTGAATGACCCCCTGACATGGACTGTGGATGGAGCACGTCCTTTCCCTATCACAGCGGACACTCCTTCTTCACACAGGCAGCAGTGTGTGTGTGTGAGAGTGTGTGTGTGAGCTGCTGACATAATGTGCAAAGCACCCAGAGTGACGCTGAACAAGCCATACAAGCCACTACAGGTGGTTAAACCTTAGCCAGTCCAGGTGTGTCTGAAATCAGAGTGAATGGATTTCACCCCGAACGTGAATGTATTTGTGTGTGTGTGTGTGTGAGACAGAGAGTGTGTGTTTGAATGCATTACGAGCACAGTCCAGATTCAGTCCAGCTCTTAAGCTTTCCTGTAGCCGTTCCAATGTTTATGATGCAACGTCATGTATATTGATTCATCTCATATTACACAGAAAATCCTTGTTATTCCTTCCTTTGTGCTCTTGTACAGTATTATTTGTATATATCTATATAAATATTATGTTCATCTTTCTCCCTCTGTTTAATTGTTTTTGTATGTGGTAATATTAAAGGATAATTATTACAACTTTGGTCTTATTTTAACCGTTTTGGCCATCATTTCTTTCAGTTATGATGATGTTGTATTTGCTAAAGTAATTGCGGAGATGTTGGAACACAGCAACGTCGCTTTAAGAAAGTCCGATGGGGCAAGAAGGACAAGTGGTTAGACTATCAGACAGGTTGTAAACCAAGCCGACAGTTTAGCCAGACTACATAAAACCACTTTATATGGCAATAATAAAAAGAAACGATGGACAAAACAACCCAAGTTGTAATAAACCAGGATTTGGCGGTATCTAGTCGTGTGGTTGCAGATTGCAACCAACGCTGTTCGCCTCGCTCAGAGGCCATCCTTACCATATTAACACTACTTTAGGAGCAAAGGAAGTCAGATGGAGGCTGGCGGTAGCACGGTTTTGCACTCTGCAGCTCACGTTACCGCAGTTTCACAAGCATCGGAGAACTATGGTGACCTTCAGGTAACGTAAAAACGATAAAGTAACTCTAGAGCCAGTGTTTGGTTTGTCCGTTCTTGGCTACTGTAGAAACATGGTGGAGCAACATGGTGGACTTCGTGAAGAGGACCTGCTCTCTATGTAGATTTGAAGGACTCATTCTAAGCTAACGAAACACAACGATTCTTAGTTTCAGGTGATTGTACACTGATGAAAACATAGATTACATTTCTGCAAATAGATCCCCCGAAATGTTACACACTGTTCCTTTAATAGTTTGCAGCTCTCTCTCTCTTCGGCATTGAAACCTTGTTGCTTCCCAGACACACTCACATGAACTCCAACTCTCAACAACAGTTGATATAACGGCCCAGGCCTTGAAATACTTCACATAAATTGGACAAAAATATCCTTATCACCCGGCTCTCCTCACTCTCTCTCTCTCTCTCTCCGTCCCTTCAGATTAAGTCATCTATCACTCTCGCTCCCAAAACACTCTCCCCTACATTCACACAGCGCCACAGAATGTAGACCATAACAGAGAGGCCGGGGCCAGCACACACACTCTGTTTGGGTTTAGGCGGCCCGCGTGTTTCCCACCGCCTCCTCGCCCACTCGCCGTGACGTGGTTGGCCGAGAGGTGTGGACACATTCCTGGCGCGTCGAGCAGCGCTCCGCGGCAGGCCGGGTCAAAGGTCGCTCACCTGTCTGCCGGCCTCGCCTCCTCAGCGAGAGGTGCGGGGGAGTGGATGTTGTTTTTTTCCAGCCGTGACCCGGATAGCCTCTTGTACCCACGTTTCCTCATCCACGGCCCATTCACAGATTAGTGGCAGAGGGGTCACGGCTCCTCCTTGCTGCTGCCAAGCTGTTTCCAGACAGCAGGGGAGGAGGTGAACGAGTGCATACGGGAAGAGGAATGTGACTGGAATGACTCAGTGCCAGTGGTGGGAAGTAACTAAGTACATTTAATCACTTACTGTACTTTAGGTACTTGTACTTGAGCATTTACATTTTATGCTACTTTAAACTCCACTACATTTCAGTGGGAAAAAATTATACTTTTTACTCCATTATCTCACTGGTTACTTTACAGATACACATTTTATAATTAAAAAGCATATTATAAGCTTATAAAATACAATGCCTTGTTAAAATCAAGTCACCACGCCAAGGGGAGCGCTTCCGCCTAGTCGGACAACACCGCTCTCCCTATAGAACAACGGCACAGCCAGCGCATAGCAATTTTACCGCTGATCATGTGTAGGCAGCTTCAAGCTGGGGACACACCAACCCGACATCAGAGAACTAGTGGCGACGAAGGCCGCCTGCTGCGTCGCTTAACGTCGCCTTTGTTTTGGCCGACAAGTTGCACCCGAACACACCGCAAAGACTACGGCCAGTTACCACGTACGTTCTGCGCCTGCGTGAGATGAAATAACTCTCCACACCAGCAGGCGGCGGTAGCCTGTATTCGTCGAGGAGGGTGGATATACAAGCCGTTGTTATGATACGTACATGAAACAAAGCAGCGTTTGCCGACCATTTTCACACCACCCTCACTCACCACTTAGCTTCATTCCAGATGGCCATGTCGTCGTGAAAATATCCGTGTGTCGGAATTATCAGATGTGATGAAGATGAGAAATGAGAAGAGCCTTCTATGTGTGTCCTCTTGACTTAACTCGTTGGCTTGCTTTCCTCACGTCCATTTTATCTTCTTGTGCACTGATTCGTTTAAGCTGAACAGCCAATCAGAGGGATTTCTCTCACCGACAATTCAACATGCTGAATCGACTGAAAAACGGTGCAGACGGTGCGGGACACACTGCAAAAACTAGGCCGAGAGACGCTCACCGACGGCCCCAAACTGTCTGACGGCCAACCGTCGGCTTGGTGTGTCAGGGCCTTTAGAGGGGCCACTGAATAAACTGTATATAAAGTAGTTAAAACCAGCTCCAGCTAGACCAGCTACAACAGTAAAATGCTGCATACACACATTTTTCTGATAATACTTATGCACTTTTACTCATGTAGGATGGTGAATGCGGGACTTTTACTTATGTTTCATCAGTATATTGGTACTTTTACTGAAGTAAAGTATCTGAGTACTTTTTCCACTAACTGCTCGGTGCAGACCTTCAGGTCAGTCAGAGGAGGGAGGTGTTTTATGTAGTGGGAACCGGCCTTGAAGCGTAGACGCAACAGGGAGCCACAAACACATGAAGTGCTGCAGCTGAACCATGGACCTCCCCTCTCTCTCTCTCTCTCTCTCTCTCTCTCTCTCTCTGTCACTGCCTCTCTTGCTCGCTCGCCCCCCCTCATTGTCCCCAGATTGACTGGCCATTCTCAGCCTGTGATGGAGATGTCCTGTGGGGGGTTGCATGGTGTGGGAAACTAGTTGATGAATGAGTGTTTGGCATGCTTGCTCAGATGCATAGTTTGCTCCGGTATAGCTTATGTGTATGTGTGTGTGCTACTGTAGTAATACATGCATGTGTGTGTACACGAGTGTGTGTGTGCCTGTATGAACACAATGCCCCGCTTGTGTTGCTATAGAATGGAGTTATGGCCTTTGTCCCGTCAGCATTCTTGTGTTGCTATTGGCCGCCGAGTGCATGGCAGCTCCCGCAGGCTCGGGGACAATAACCCCCCCACCTTCCCCTCCTCTCGCTGGGAGTCACAATGCCCCTCTTCGGTAGCACCCATCACCCTGAGACAGACAAACTGGCCTGCTATGGGTGTCACACAGCTACCAGCACCCAGAGGTCCCGAGGGGAGGGAAATAAATATGGAAAGAGGGGATTTATTCTCAGGAGTACGGTGAGAGGAAGTGTGTGCTGGATAAGTGAGTCATGTGGTCAGTATTATCCCATCAGCTGTGATTCACTTACAGAGGAAATGAGAAGCTTACGGCATATACAGGAAACCAGACTGAAACTCCTTCACCTGGAAATATCCAGCTCTGTCCTCAGAAACCATCTTTGTTTTTTTACTTAATTGTGCACACACACGCATCAGGAATGTTTCTCTATACCTGAAGATCACCAGAGCAAGCCAGAACAGGGAGGCCGATGTTGACATAGCACAGTGATAGAGACGCTACTGCTGATTATTATGCAGCCATGAAAACAAGGACGTGATGTCATCGAGTTATTATGAACAAACTCACGCATAAATGTGACAACAGACAGTTTAGGAGGAAAAACACAGGCCCTCATGACAAGTCAGGACACTCTTTAAAAAACGGATTAAGAAGCTGTAAAGCAGCCAACGTTAATATTCGGTGTCCTCGCCAAGGCCGCAAATCGGAGAGCAGAAATTACAGGAGATGATGTGTTTGTTTACAGGCGAAGTGAAGCATTTCCTCCTGGCTTCACCGCTACCTGTGTTTCTCAGCTGCCACAAAACCAACAGCGTATCCAGCTGCGTTAACACCACCATGAAACCACCGGAATGGCTTCCTTTCACCAACATTATCAAACCACCATCCAATGAAAACAGGGTGCAAAGCTGCATGTTTTCCCTGTGTGTTTGTGAATTTCTATTCCTATGAGGTCCAGGTGAGAAACCTGTGACATAAACCCTCAAGTTTATGTTTAGATATGAGGATTTATTTATAATTATGTACGGTCTTTCTTTTACTTAACTTCTTGGGGGGGTTCACCGTGCCGTGCGTATCACAACAGGCCGAGTACGGGTCGGGACGTAAGATCGCTAGACGGACTGATGTCAAGAGGTGCAGATATCTAGTATTTCCACATTTTGTTTCTTCATAGTGAAAAGGTCCAAGCCTTCCAGTGTGCGAGAAAGAAAATAGATAATAGAGGAGGAGGAAATTCCGAATTTCGACCCTGGCCACTACAGTGTAGAAAAGTGCTGCCCAATCGCAACATCCCAAACTCATATGAATCGAACTTTACATCATGCCTACTATTGTTTATATTTTGGAGACAAGTAACGAACCGGACTTCTAGCATCTAGCCTGGCTCTGTCCAAAGGTGACTAAATCTGCCTACTAGCACCTCTACAGCTCACTAATGACACAGTATATCTCATTTGTTTTTAATCCATTTAAAGAAACAGTGTAGCATTTTGGCCATCACCATCTTGGTTTTTGGCTGTTGCCGTCTTGGTTTTTTTCAATCAGAAGTGACACGTGGGGGTGGGGCGAAGGACAACCAAACGCTGAATTAGACATTTTTAGGCGACCAAAATGTTATAATTAACTTTCGTGAACTGAAAACACACTGTGAAAGGGTTAAAGTTGTAAGACGAAAACACGGACAACTCCCAGACCGGACAACTCTGTGGTAGCGACCTGTCAATCACAAGGTAGCCATGCCCTAAAGCATCCCCTGCTTTATGGTCTATCTGACTCTAAATGGGACCATAATTTACTAAATGAACATCATGCTGTATTGAAAAAGACTTGAAGCTAGCAATTGAGACCATAAACTCATGTTTACAATGTTTACTGAGGTAATAAATCAAGTGAGAAGTAGGCTCATTTTCTCACAGACTTCTATACAATCAGACTTCTTTTTGCAACCAAAGGAGTCGCCCCCTGCTGGTTATTCGAAAGAACGCAAGTTTAAGGCACTTTCACTTCTCAGCTCACTGGTTTTATCAGCTTGTTTGCTTAAAACAAGGGTTCATGAAAAAAGTGACATTGAAACACTCTAAATGTGCTGTAAAACCAAAACAATGAGCTAAAAGAAGCACCAAAGCGAGGTCGAGCTGCATCATTGAGTGATAAATCTCTCTGTTTTTTATTTAAATTCAATGTTAAACTAAAGGATATTGGTTAATGCAGCTTTAAAGATAGAAGTTAGCGAATCAACATGAGGTCCTCGGAGGTATTGTAACAGAGAAAAATGTGTGTTTATGAGAGAGAGCAGATGAAAAGAAGACGAGGAGGGAGAGAGAAAGGGAGGGAGAGTCAGCAGCATGTGTGGACATGACGGCGGTGAAAGCCCGGGGACATAGAGGGAGAAAAACATTAGAGGTGATTCACAGGCATCGCATAGCACATCAACACATACCTCTTTCTCTAAGTCACTCACAAACGCCCCTTAATCTCTCTCACACACACACCTCTGGTCCATTGACACACACACACACCCATAAAAGCACACACTATTACCACACTCCCCTGTTCAGTGGGGGTTTAAGAGGGCTTGTATGGATCAGTTCCCCACTAATCAGTACATGAGAGGGATTCTTCACATGCAGTCAGGTTTGCGTGTGTTGAGATTAAAAGTCCTCCTTCAGGCGCTGTTTTCCCGAATGAAAACCAACGCCTCCCTTTATTCTCTTTAATGTCAAATTACTGTAATATTTAGACAGGGATTCACGATGTGTTATAATAACAACCACACTTGATAAATGATCTCTTCCATAAGCTTTCTTCTCCTACTCACACAATACTACTTGTACAATTTAGACTTAAATCCGCACAGCAGACATTAAAGTGTTGTGTTATAAAAACCATGTCTACACTGATAGGATCTACATAGTGAGTGCCACCAGCCCCCATTAACCAGCATGAAGCGCTACACCTGCATCTCACACCAGCACATTTTAAAATACCTCCTAAAGGTACAACCGCAGGGCCTTAAAGGGCAAGGGATAAATACACACACACACTTATGATCCATGAAAGAAGGGGCTTTACAGGGTTAAAGGTGGTATTCAGTTATTTTACTTAAGTAAAAATAGCAGTACCCACCTGTAAAAATATTCTATTATAAGTAAAAGTCCTGCAGTAAAAGTATAGAAGTATTATCAACAAAGTATCAAAAGTAAAAGTACTTGTGTTTTGCAGAATGTCCTCTTTCACACTGTTTTATTATTATATATTTTGTATTACTGATTCAGAATCAGAAATACTTTATTGATCCCATTGGGACGTTACAGTTGCTCTTATATAAATTTGGGCTGTCAATCGATTACAATATTTAATTGCGATTAATTGCATGATTGTCCGTGATTAATCACACATTTTTTATATAAGCGCTATATAAACATATATTTAATACTCTTATCAACATGGGAGTGGGCAAATAGGCTTGCTTTGTTATTGGAAATCAATGAACAACACAAAACAATGACAAATATTGTACAGAAACCCTCACAGGTACTGCATTTAGCATAAAAAATATGCCCAAATCATAACATGGCAAACTGCAGCCCGACAGGCAACAACAGCTGTCAGTGTGTCAGTGTGCTGATTTGACTATGACTTGCCCCAAACTGCATGTGATTATCATAAAGTGGGCATGTCTGTAAAGGGGAGACTCGTGGGTATCCATAGAACCCATTTTCATTCACATATCTTGAGGTCAGAGGTCAAGGGACCCCTTTGAAAATGGTCAAACAGTTTTTCCTCATCCAAATTTAGCGTAAGTTTGGAGCGTTATTTAACTGCAGGATTAATAACGCTTATTTAATGCAGGACTTTTACTTGTAATTGATATTTTTATACTATGATATTGTTGCTTTTGCTTTGGGCTTTTTACTTTATAGTAAATAATGCAACAGCTCCCTCTAATGGTATAAATTGGCATTACTTGTATTTCATTATTATTAGTGTAAATCAGTTTTGTCCAGTCCCTCTTTGGCTTATTATTTTTATGAAAAGTGACACTGTGACAGAATAAACAACAACTAACAAAAAAAATAAAAATAAATAGACCCAATAAAGCACCACAATGCAACAACTGACAGGAAAATCTATGAATAAAACACTTAAACTATAATAAAACTAACATCTAACAGTCTGACATCAAACTGTGAACACCAAACAGTTCTGAAAACACTAGAATGACAACTTTAAAAACACAATAATAGTTAACTTCCCCATCATCATCATCATCACCACCAACAACAACAACAACAACAACAACGTCACGTATCGAGGACGCGCTCGAGCCAGCACCACGCGACAGAGGACTGGACAAGATGGCGATCACTGTAGCAACAGAGGAGTTAACCGCCGTGAAGGAGGAGAAGACGCTCGGTAAGGATGGATCTCTTTCTCTCATAACACTCACTACCAACAACACGGTAACACTGGAGCCTCTGCTACTGTCTGTGGTTGTTTAAACACATCCAGCCGGGTTGTTTTAAAGCCGAGCCGGAGCTGACCTCTCCGGGGTAAACTTGTTAGGATTAACCGCAGCAGCTAGGCTAATGCTAACTAGCATGCTAGGCTAATGCTAGCATGCTAGGCTAATGCTAAGAGGGAAGCAAGCCTGGTTGGCTAATGCTAGTTAGCATGCTAGGCTATTGCTAGCTAGCATGCTAGGGGCTCACTAATCTCTTTATTTAATACAGGAAAAACGACAGATCTCACACACGTGGCGCTTGTTTGTGTTTACTTGTATTTAAAGCAATTTCAGACACTTCTCCTCTAATGTTTTTACACTGATTTAGATGTATTATTTCAGTATTTTGCTGTATCAATTACACGCTTAGCTCGCTAACCTTAGCAGGAGAGGTTACCTAAAAAGAAGTTGCACTGTGTTTTGGACTCTCCTTATCACGCTGTCTTTGTTTGCTGTTGTGTCCTACAGTTTGGTGAGAGACTAGACACGCTGATGGGGGTTTGTTGAGGCTTATTTAACCCGTGTTAGTGTGAGGTTTGTGGGGTGTTTTCAGCCCACTTCAGACCACGCAGTCACAAGGACAAACCAAAGCGCGCTAACTTTGCTGATAAAAACTTGGGGTGACATTTAGAAACTCTGGAGCAACTCTCCCAAGAGTCTTCACACTGTTTGCTGTATTACATGACATCAAGTCAATGACTTTATCCTGCAGAGCTAAGTGATTACTGTAACTCACAATCTGGACAGTCCTTAGTGAGGCTCTGATGTGGACAACTTTGCTGATAAAAACTTGGGGTGACATTAGAAAACTCTGGAGCAACTCTCCCAAGAGTCTTCACACTGTTTGCTGTACTACATGACATCAAGTCAATGACTTTGTCCTGTAAAGCTCCGTGATTACTGTAACTCACAGATTACACAACTTACAGTGACATCAAAGTGCCACGTTATTCTGCACCTTTTATTGTAGGAACATGATCATGATACCACCTGAACCTCTGTGGTTTAGCAATCTTAACAGGATTCTATCACTTTATCAACAGGGTCTGTCTTGGATCCATATCACACACTCATGACAGCACAATCTGATAAACATTTTACTGAGTAAACCCCAAGTCAATGACTTTATCCTGTAAAGCTCAGTGATTACTGTAACTCACAATGTGGACAGTCCTTAGTGAAGATCTGATGTAGACAACCTTGCTGATAAAAAAGTGGGGTGACATCAGAAAACTCTGGAGCAACTCTCCCAAGAGTCTTCGCACTGTTTGCTGTATTACAGGATCAAGTCAATGATTTGATCCTGTAAAAGCTCAATGATTAATGTAACTCACAATGTGGACAGCCCTCAGTGAGGCTCTGATGTGGACATTAGAGTTGCTGATTACAGTGACAGTAAAGTGCCACGTTATTCTGCACCTTTATTGCTTGAGATCATGATAAGATAATATAAGATATTCCTTTATTAGTCCTGCAGTGGGGGAATTTGCAGTGTACGGCAGCAAAGGGGATAGTGCAAAAGTAAAGATGCATCAGCTAACAGTAAAAAAAAAAAGAGCTAAACAAAGTGTAACAAAATATGAACCATTTAAATAAATGGAAGTAGACGCCTACTTTTAACCTGGATGCTTTCAATCATATTGTTGTTGTTTTTTTAAAGTGTTTAATGGAATGAAGCAAGACATTTCTGAAGTTAGAAACCTCATGTCCCAACTTTCCTGTGCTCTAATCCCTCCATCACTTTCCCCTTTCCGCTGCCTACGCCATTTCTGGTTTCCACTCTTTCATTTCCCCCAGCAAAGGTAGTCCTGTACTCAGACAAAAGGCTGCACCACTTTGCAAGCTCAGTCCCCCTTTTGTTGGATAATCTTACTTCTTTGACCCCAGTGGGGGGTTTGATAGGGCTCAGCCCACTCAAGGATCCCCACTTTCTCAGCTGAGGTACACCGACGCCCCCAGGGATGTGAAAAGAGGACTGATTGTTGGGTTTAGTTGTCTTCAAACCAAAGTACAATCCACAGTTTTTTTCTCCCACAGTCAGAAGCTTCAACGTTTTAACACTACTTTAATGCGACTTGCAATTTTTAGGTTGTAACAGGCTCAGTTTCAAGGCTACCAACCATGTCATACTAGCTTGTCGCGAAGGAGGTTAAATAACACTCCAAACTTACACTAAGTTTTGGCAAGGAAAAACTGGCATGGCCATTTTCAAAGGGATCCCTTGACCTCTGACCTCAAGATATGTGAATGATATTTTAAATCGATTGACAACATTCGTTCATATCCATGTGAAGTTACCCTGGCTGCTGTCACTGAGTTACTATCTCTGAATAAGCTCAAAGGTTTGTCTTGTTGATGGTTTCACATCCAGCTTCAACAGCCTGTGTTAACTTAACACACCTTTCTGTTTGTCAGTGGACGTGCCTGGCAACACTCAGCGCCGTAATGTTTATCAACCACTTATTTCACTGTTGGCCCGTGTTTCTGTTTCGGCCTGCTGGCCACCTGGCTGTGTGCCGCGGTTTACTGTGTAGAGCTATTGCCTCATAAAACCGAGTGATCGGAGGTTAGACGTAGTGACTTCGAGATAATAATTTTATTGTGTGTTTCCAGGAAAAGAACAGGATGTCGTTATGATATGACACCGAATGTGCTTTTTTTAACTATATGTTTGGCCTCTAAGTGTAGATGATCAAACAATATGAAGACAAGATTACAAGATCATAATTATGTAGAACTTATAGATCTGTTTTGAAGCACAGATCAGTTTTAATTTCCCAGTATCTGCTCTATGATTCCATCTTGACTGACCACATCTGTCCTCTCTCCCCTCTAGACGCCACCATGCCCTGGTAGGGTCCCATTTCTAAGCTCGCCATGGTCACCATGGTGATATGAAGCCAGTGTGAAACGTTGACACACACACAGAGACACACACAGACAGTCAGTTATTGACTGACGCAGCCAGCCAGCGCAGCGGGCCGGAGTGTGTAATGGACAGATGTAAGCATGTGGGGAGGCTGCGGCTGGCCCCGGACCACTCCATCCTCAACCCCCAGAAGTGGCACTGCGTCGACTGCAACACCAGCGAGTCTATATGGGCCTGCCTGGGCTGCGCTCACGTGGCGTGCGGGCGCTACATCGAGGAGCACGCTCTGCAGCACTTCCAGCAGCAGCACCACCCGCTGGCCATGGAGGTTAATGAACTTTACGTCTTTTGTTACCTGTGTGACGACTACGTTCTGAATGACAACGCCACCGGAGATCTGAAGCTGCTTCGCAGCACGCTCAGTGCCATCCAGAGCCAGCGCTATGAGGTCACCACCCGCAGTGGCCGCACCCTCCGCTCTGCTAGCGCCGCCCCCGATGCCCTCATGCCGTCCGGCGCCCGTGAGCTGCAGCTGAGGGACGAGGACAGGATGTTTACAGCGCTCTGGCACCGCCGCAGAGCGCTCATGGGACGCGTCTTTCGCTTCTGGTTTGCACTGACAGAATGCGGAAAGAAGAGGGAGGAAGAAGAGAGGAAGAGGGAGGAGGAGGAAGAGCAGAAACGGGAGGCGAGGGAGAGGAGGCGGGTTCTAAAAAGGCAGCTACAGGACGAGCTGGAGAACGCCCCTCTCAGGAAGAGTCGCCGCTTACGTCGGAAGAGCCAGAGAGTTGCAGATGCGGCAGTCACAACGCCTCAGAGGACACGCAACAAGACAATATCCCCCGTGCCCCCATCGCTCACCTGCAGGACGAGGACTCAGAGCCCTGCCGCTGTCACGCCCAGAAGAAGTGAACGGACGAAAAACGTCCACCCACCTCCCAAACCCCGGACCCGTTCTTCTACCACCAAATCAAAGCCCAAAACGCCCTCAGCGCCCCCCCGTCCTGCCCAAACACCTGTTCGCCGCAAGCAGAGTACCAAACAGGGTGGCTCGCCCTTCAAACGGCGTCCCACGGTCACTCCCGGAGTGACGGGCCTGAGGAACTTAGGCAACACCTGTTATATGAACTCCATCCTGCAGGTGCTGAGCCACCTTCACGTCTTCAGGGAGTGCTTCCTGCGCCTGGATCTGACCCAGGCGCTGGAGCTACTGGCGTCTGCCGTCCACGGCCAACTGGCAGGGAACGCCTCGTCCCAGTCCCCCCTGATCCAGAGGAGGGGGTTCCAGACCAGTTCAGGGTCTGGCGCCGGGCTGAGCGGCGGGGCGTCGCGGACCCGCAGCATGGAGCTGATCCAACCCAAAGAGCCCAGCTCGAAGCACATCTCGCTCTGCCACGAGCTGCACACCCTGTTCCAGGTCATGTGGTCGGGCAAGTGGGCGCTGGTCTCGCCTTTTGCCATGCTCCACTCGGTGTGGCAGCTAATCCCGGCATTCAGGGGCTACGCCCAGCAGGACGCGCAGGAGTTCCTGTGCGAGCTGTTGGACAAGGTGCAGCACGAGCTGGAGAACACCGGCAAGCACACGACCACCGCAGGAGTCCCGCAGAAACGACTCATCAAGCAGGTGCTCAGCGTGGTCAACACCATCTTCCACGGTCAGCTGCTCAGCCAGGTACGACATACATACACACACACACATACACACACCTGCTAACACCTTCACTTAACCATTGGGTAACACAAGCTTCACCTTTCACCCAGGGTTTTTAAGGTTGAGTTGCTGATGGTTTTACCTTTTCTTTGCTCTCTTCCATGTTAACACAGTATTGATCTTCGATACAGCCCTGAGTAGAACTGAAATGATTTGTCAATTCATCCGTTAGTCGATCGCCAGAAAAATAATAGTGTCTATTTGCACACCAGAGAGAAAAGTCATACGGCAGCTTCTCGGCTATTTACACCCGGCCCAGTTGAATATGCTACTTAAAAAGATTTAGTAGTAGTAGTAGTAGTAGTAATACTGTAGTAGTAATATAAAGAGCGACGAAATGTGTGCAGGGAGTAGGTTGTGGCCACCTTTCACCCATGAGACGCCTATTTTCACACTTAGATGACCTATTATTATTTTCAGTCTCAGTTTGGTTTAGGCATCAAAACTACTTGGTAGTGTGTGTTGTTGTTTGCTACGGACAGCTGGGTGCTTGTCTCTGCCATGCTATTTACACCGGTGTGCAAATAATATTGTTGGCTTCTGACACCTGGGTGCTAAATAGCTTCTGCTGAAAAATAATCTGCCACTAACTGTCATTTTTCATGCAAAATTAGTGACAAAATGCAGTCTGGTTTCTAGTGCTCCAGTGTGAGGCCTTGCTGCTTTTCTTTGTCATTTATTATACTAAACCGAATACCTTTTAGTTTTGGACTGTTGTTCGGATACAACAAGGCATTTGAAATTGAAAATGTAATATCAGTTGAATAGTTTCACTCCATTTTCAAAGTAAAAGGACCCACTTCTTGATGTAAAAATTATACTTTTGCTATTTTTTGTGTGCTTAGAGTGTGATTGTGAGACCTGGTTTAATGTTTACAGACATATGAGCAGCTGATGACAATATTTCGATGTATACAACCAAAGTTCAAGATCACATCCAGTAGCTAATGGAGGAAAAACGTAGAGAGAGTAGTGAGTTAGTATGAGGACGAGGGATCAGCGTCTACTTGTGGAGGCCGATCACACACTGTGACACCTGCTCCTGCTGAATAGAGGCCTGTGTGGGGGGTTTGGGGTCTCTGTGGCTACTCACCACTTTGTATTTCTTATATTTTTGATACAGTATAAAGAGACAGGAAACCAGCACACCAGGTGGCCGGGATAGTTAGAATAATATTCTATGTATAATATGTCTGTATTTCCCTCCCCTCTGGTGTGCAGGTGACGTGTCTGGCCTGCGACCACCGCTCCAACACCGTGGAGCCGTTCTGGGATCTGTCTCTGGAGTTCCCGGAGCGATACCACAGTAATAGCAGGGAGTCGGCCGCTCAGGCGTCGTGCCATTTGACGGAAATGCTGGCCAAGTTCACAGAGACTGAAGCGCTGGAGGGAAACATCTATGCCTGTGAGCAGTGCAACTGTGAGTTCAAGTCATGTCAACACGCACACACTCGCTTTATCTTCTAAATCAGAGATTTGATATCAACGCATTGACACCTGGATACGTCTGTCTTTTCTGTTCTCTCCCCAACTCCAGTTATTGTATTAAGCTTGTCCAAACATGTCATCATGGAGCTATTTTTTAATGTGAATAGAGGTTAAAGTGATCTGAGTCTGTGTGATGCTGTGTACCCAAAATGTTGTATGATAAAAATCTATGAAAAATCCCCCTTTCCAAGGCGACACTCTGCGGAGTAACGTTTTTTTTTTAATTACCTGTCAACTCTCTCCTCTCGTTTGCAGCGGCTCGACGGCGCTCCTCCTCCAAACCGGTCCTCCTGACTGAAGCACAAAAACAGCTGATGGTCCACAAACTGCCTCAGGTCCTGCGGCTTCACCTCAAACGCTTCAGGTATGATGATGATGATGTTGATGATGATCACAGCAGAGTTACAGCCAATCTCTGTGGCCAATTCTGTTATATTCATCTATAAGGGCAGCTCTCTACCAGGTCAACAAACAGACATTTGGGGTCGTTTTTTATATGAAAATTGAGCCTGACTGCCATGTTATTAGCAGAAAAAACAACATGTGATTAATACTACTAATACAAATGTTTGTCAAACCGTCTATTGCCAAAGATTAGTGCCTTTTAACAACTGAAAGATGACAGAAAATTAAGTTTCCAGTTGGAAAAGGCTGTAGTAATGGCTCACTGACTTACTGTTTTTCCGTCTTGTGATTGCTCGTCAGGTGGTCGGGGCGGAACCACCGGGAGAAGATCGGAGTCCACGTCAGCTTCGACCAGCTCCTCGACATGGAGCCCTACTGCTGCCTCGAGCCCTCGCCCAAAGGTGTGCCCTGCTCCGTTCCCAGCAGCCCCAGCTCCCCGGGCTCGCCGCGCCCCAAGCACTTCCTCTACGACCTCTCCGCTGTGGTGATGCATCATGGGAAGGGCTTCGGCTCGGGCCACTACACCTCCTACTGCTACAACACAGAAGGAGGTGAGTGAAGAGCACAGCAGGGTTTAACTGAAAGACCTGAACCGGTTTGTTCATAACAGGTTTGAATGGTGGCCGATCGATCGGTACATCTCTCTAAAATTGGTTCCTTAGGCCCTGCATGAGTCTAATTGTCTCATTCGTTCATTCAGACTGTTGTGTTTTTGCTTCTCTGTGTGCTACGACTGTCTTCTTATTAATAGTTTGTCCTTGTTTTCTCCTGCAGGCTTTTGGGTTCACTGTAATGACTCTAAGCTGAACGTGTGTTCGGTGGACGAGGTCTGTCGCGCTCAGGCCTACATCCTCTTCTACACACAGCGAGTAACTCAGGACAAAGACCGGCCGCTATAGGACCACAATCCCCCTCTTCATCCTCCTCCTCCTCCTCCTCAGCGAGAAGATATCAGCACAGCCCCTCCTATCGCTCGTTCTCTCTTTCTTTGGGCATTTTATATCGTGGGAGGACTGGTGTGTTTTTTTAGTCTATTTTTCTAAATAAGAAAAAAAAGAGGACACCTTTTTTTTAAAACCTGGTTCTGCTTTGTGAACTTCTTGTATATGGTGTTTATATGTAGGTATTTTTAAAAAAGAAAAATGGCGATGTTTGTGATTTGTGTACAGTTTTTATTTTATAAAAGAGTATCAGCCAAGATGTCTCTCAGTAGCAGCCAACAGTGTCCTCTACAGGTGCATTCACGTGTTGTCTGTTGATTGTTTGTTTCGTTTAAAATCAACTGAAATGTTTCTCAGTCACTTTAGATAGTCGTCGCAGAACTGGATGTCGGGTTGTAAAATGTCATTAACTCACTAGAAAACGGCCTCCCTGTATTTTAGACAGGTTTAAGAAAGACGGCTGCCAGAAATGCACTAATTTCTACAGAATAGGCTGTTTTTTTTTACGGGGTTTCTAGTTAAAGATCTGTACACAAGCAGCGCAGGAATCTTATTTTTCTCTCTGGGTCTGTCAGGAAACATTGGCAGACCTCAAGCCAAAGCCTTTGGAGGAAGTCTATGGAAAAACCTCTCAGCGTTTCCAAAACGGTTCAACATTTGTGTTTTTTTTATTTTTTCTCCCCATCTTTCACTGAGGGAGGAAAAAGTTTCCAAAGTTTTATTTTGGCTAAATGCTGCCACCTCTCTGCTCCAGAATGTAATTAACCTTCAGCGATCCATCCCAGACGCATACTAGTGTACTAGAAAAGTGCCCTTTTGTTGAGAATATATTTTTATATCAATCCAGCAAAGTGGAATCTGCTCCGCTGCAGTCCCACCCACACCAGCATTTACATTATGAATGTATTTTTATACGATCCTCCTCAGAGGTTTTAGACAAGAGGCCGGCCACTGACTGTTTTTAAAAGTTTTATACAACTGATGATTGTTCAACTCCACCAGCAGTTATGACTGTTTGTCACCAGTAAGTAGCTGTGTGTACATGCTGTATTTTTATTTACCATCCAGTCAGTACAATATCCACATTCAACCGGATCTCTGCAGTGTAATACAGATATTTATCTCCATAAGTATTCTCCATCTCAACCATGATCCTTCAAAAAGCACACTTCATATTTGTTTTCTTTCATTGTCAGACGTTGTTGGCGTTTTTGGTTACTACTCCATGGATGTGTGTATGTGTGTGTGTAAATTTATGAAAGTTATACTATGCAAATTGTTACCTCAAGTTTTTCTAGAGAAAATTACCTCAATAAATGAGAATATTTTTTCATTTTTCTACAAAAGATGCCGGCGTCTTGCTTGTTCTCATTTTGTACAGGAAGCTAGTCAAGTCCACTTTATTTACAAGTGTTCTTAGTTTTCTATGACAATAAACTGAAAACCTTTCAGCTTTGGACTGTTAGCTAGACAAACAACTTGAAAAAGAAATGTTTGCACACTTTTTATTAATTTATTTTATTTTTCTATATTTTATTTTTATTTATCTATTTAAACATGGAATTAAGTAATCAGACAGTAAAGAATGAAAAACCTAAAAAAAAAAAATATATGTATTGATATAAAATTTGTCACTATTTTGGGACAGTTTGCACACTTTATTTTATTTTTATATTTAATTTTCTTTGTATTTAATTTATTTTTTATTTTTATCTATTTAAACATGGAATTAAATTAAGTAATCAGACACTAAAGAATGAAAAACATACATAAATAGATGAAAACAAAACAAATGTAAAAAAATATATATTTAAAAAATATAAAAAAATAAATTAAAGTATGCACTGTAATAAAATCCGTCACTATTTTGTGACAGTTTACACACTTTTATCTTATATATATTAATCTATTTAAACATGGAATTAAATCAAGTAATAAGACAGTAAAGAATGAAAAACAAATAGATTCAAATATATATATAAAAATTATAAATAAATAAATAAAAGTATACTTATAAAATTCATTACTATTTTGTGACAGTTTGCACACTTTATTTAATTTTTTTGCATATATTTTATTTTATTATTATTTATAAGTGTTTTATTTATTCATGTTTTTCCTTGACTGACTGATTACTTAATTTAATTTAATTAATAAAAATATCGAGCCCTGGTTTGAGGCAATATGGGACTAGGATGAGTGTTGCAAGAATATGTAAACTACCTGTCCCTTTATAAATGTACTGTTGTACGATACCTTTGTGTCAGTAAAAAAATTTAATATAAAAGATGTGTAATCGAAAGAAAAAGATTAATCAGATTAATAATTAATATAATCACTAATTGCAGCCTAAATCTGAACTGCTGAAGTAAATATAAAGTGAAACTACTGGCTTTAGCAATGATAAATTAAGTCTAAATTTAACACACAAAAGCTGCAACAACAGAAAGTTACAGATGTAGTTTTGAGCTTTCTCTTCTAACTCTCAAGAAAGCAAATAACCACTTTGTTTGTTAAAAATCGACAAAACAATTAATCGATGATTAAAACTGATGCTTTAAATTTTTTTGTAAATTATTCAACTAATAGTTTCAACTCTAGTTTAATTATATTCAATAATCTCAGTTTAGTGTTGTTAGATTAGATTTCTTGTTATTAGAGACACCAGAAGAGGACAGGTCCACAATGAGCAAAATCATTTTAATCAACTTTTTTTTTTCTTACAAAAACATTATCAGGGAGTTCAAAATGAAGCGTTTTTAACTGGGGAACAAACAGTGGCAGTGACGACTTCAAAGATATTTTACAAATATCAGAGAAACGACGACTAGAGTGCCAGAGTGCAGAGTTCCCTCCCTGTTGCAACAGAAGCCAAACATACAGCTGCAGATGCACGGCGCTCGTATGAAGATTTATTACGACGACGCACTCTGAACTTTAAGTGTTAGAGGAGTTGTCTGTTTGCACAGATTTCTGGCCATGCATCGGCCTAACCACATCTTTAACCCGTCAGTAACATTTGTGCTGAATTGAAGTGGAACACTAAAGCACTGGAGGCTCAGAGTGGAGCCATGGAAAAGTGAAAATGAACGGGAGGCTTACGGGGTTTCCCCACGCTCACCGTCTCTTTGAATACTGGGGTGCACTAGCTTCAGCAGCAGCTTAAATAAACCTTTGACAGTTTTAATATTTTGTAAAATGAGGTCCGCAGGAAACGACGATACGTCCTCCGACAGAATCGTGTTGGCTTGTTTACAATTTATTCAGCTGTGGTTGATGAGAGAAAACTTAGAAAGCCATTCCTTCTTCCTTGCAAACTGTGAGTGGTGCATTGTGGGTAGAACACAGCAGCGTTTTGGCATCCCTCAAAAGCTGTTCTCCTGTTTTAGAAGCTCTTTTCTGTTGAAGAAGAAGTAGCTAACGGGGTCTGGGGGGTGCTGTGTGGTGGAGGTGGCGGGGGGGGTGTGCTGTCGGAGTATCAGTAGTCGTCTCCCCGGCTCACCACCTCCTTGCAGGTGGGCCTGAGCAGGATGGTGTGCTCGAACTGAGCGGTGTAGCAGCCCTTTGTGTCACAGAGGGGTGGGTATGGAGCCACGATGCCCAGATCGCACAGGTTCTTCAGAGCCATCAGGTACTTAGTCTCGCCCAGACGGTCCAGCCAGCGCCGGCAGAACGCCAATGTGCCGAAGTTCTCGTTGATGACATTGAGCAGGTGCTTCGCTCTGGGCAGCCTGGAGAGGAAGAAGGGAAGTAAAAACGTCATCAAAATGTTAACAACACTAACATGCAATAACAGGTGCATGTTTTGTGAACAGGCAGACAGACTCTTACCTGATGGGGATGTGGCCGTAGGCAAAGTTTTTCATATAGTGAGAGCACTCCATGTCATCGTGGACCATTCCTTTACCCGTGCTGCCAAATGTCTCGATGGCATAAACTTCTCCTTCCTGCAGGATGAAAACATGTCAATAACAGGACGACTGCTGAATCTGAAAAAGCCTCCGAAGGCCTTAAAAAGTCTCACATACAGCTACAATTTTACTTTCACAGAAAGAGAGATCATAACAACAATTCTGGAAAATGCAAAAAATCTGAGCCATAATATTCCAACACATATAGTGAGAACGATGACGGTGATAAACGGTGAATTCACCTCCATTCTCGTTGCTTCTCCTCCTTTAACGATGGGCACCGTCTTGCCAGCGTGTATTCTGTACTGACCGATCGAATGACCGTTCAGGTTTCGGATCGGCTTCACTGGAACAGAACAAACAAGTTTCAGAAATTAGTACTGTTCGAAAATCAAGTTATTGAAACCAAGATTCAGGTCTCTTTTTAATCAAACCGAGTGCTAGGTCTTCTCTTGTTTTTTTTTTTTTTAAATCAAAACATAACTAATCAACATTTAAGTAAATCGATCAAACTCTGGAGACTCCCAATATTAAAAAGGACTCTGAGATAAAGACCAAAATAACTTTATAGGGACATCTCTACTGTGCAGTGTGTGTAGATATAAGAATTTACCTTGGTATGTTTTGCCATCAAGCTCGACCTCGTAGGCCTCCATCACTTCTTGAATCGCCTCTCCGACGTCACACAGACGCACATCGATGCCGGCGTGCTGCAACAAACAAACAGGAAATGATGAGCTTCAGGCGGCGTACAGATGAAACCCATCAGACTGAGGTTGTGTCTGCGTTCGTCATACTTTGATTCCAGTATTGGTGGCGTCTCTCACAGCCTCCAGCAGCTTGTCGTACTTTGGATTAAATGTGACAGTGAAGGCACAGTCAATGATTCGCCCTGCAAACAGACACCAAGCAGAAAGCAGAGCAGCTTTTAGTTCATGTATTCCAACTAAGCTTGTTTTGCCTCTTGTCAAACCTCCAGCAGCAGAGTATCAGCAAAGCAGATGGAAATTTGGTTTTGGCCTCATTTTAAATTAAGCAGCATGTTTTTCTTAACGTGTAATCGCTGTTCTGTGTATCTAAATGTGAATTTGTTGTGACCTTTTTCACAGCAGATATTTTAGTTTGTATTAGCAGAAAAAGCACAACAGGTGAAACTAATTTCATTAACAATGGCTCCGTTCTATCAGTGAGTCCTGACAGTGAGCCAGCATGAACAATACCAGCAATAGCCTGGAACCAGCTCACCTAAATGTCATGCAGTTATTCATTTGTTAATGACACCTGTGCTTTTCCTGCTATGACTTGCCAACATATCTGCTGAGAAAAAAGTTGAAGTTCAGTGGATATTTAGGGGGTTATCATGTAACAATATACTCCTGTACTCCGCCACTGAAAATTGGTGCGATAGACCTTTTTCACACAGGACATTTAGACGTGTCACAGTAGGAAAAGCACAGGTGTAAACAATCAAATTAATAACGTCTGTATTCCTTTACATCGTTAATGTTATCAGTAACACCTGTGCTTTTCCTTCTGTGACACCGTGACTGTGCATCGTTGTAAACTAATCGTTCATCTGTGGTTCGGTGCCGGTGGCACGGCAATACCTGTCCAAATGAGCTCTCAAAATTCATTATATTATAATAAACATTATATATGATGAACATGTATTGATAAATAATGAAAACAGTATTGCTTTCCGATGCAACCCACAGGGGCTCGGACCGATAGCCTTCTGAGGCTGCATTACACACGGGCACTGCCGGAGAGGCAGTGCGTAAAGTACGAAGACATCAGCCTCGAAACGCCGCCATTTAGGGGGACATACTGGCTACACTTGCACACACACAGAGGGATGATGAGAGGAGATGCTGAGCGCAGACAGAGGCGTGTGTGCACCGTCCACACGAGGTGTAAAATCAGCACTCGTGGACTCATCATGACACATTTTGTTAGAAAAAACATGCGTGGGGGCGACTCTGAGTGTGTGACAGAGAAGATTTGCTGCTTTAATGACACGAGCAGCTGCGGGGCGTCTCTGTGTGGAGCGCTGAGCGCGCGCTGAAGGTTGAGTCACCTGCCACCTAATCTCTATAAACACATTCTGCATTCACATTTAGAATCTGTAGGCAATGGTGCAAGATATTGGTACCGGAGGCGCAGCGTTGACTAATCATTTTTGAGTAGGCTTTGGTTGAATGCAGGTAAACAGTCCGTGTGGAGAGCAAAGAGGCGGAACGCAGTGTCTGAAATACAATCTCTGAACCCACTCGCTATATAATATAAATAAAAACATTTCCACCATAACTTGGTGCATAAAAATTCAGTATTTGATGCTCAGAATTTCCTGGGCGTATTAAAGCCGTGGCAATGCCGCCGTAGTGCAGTCAAAGTATCTCCAGCTCAGACAAGCTTGCTGGTTTTAGTCCAATCTGATCAAACTTTACTGGTTATAATTGAGAGCTTTTGACAGGAATTGATCATTGTTATCGGGTGAAAAAAAAGAGATAAATCTCCCACGATTAATCGACTACTGACTAGTTGTCGTGAATGCCATAGTACATGACATTACAGCTAACCCTTTTGCAAATCATTATCCAGTGTGCATGTTTTTTTTCTTTCAGGCAGCCATTTGCTTCCATTTATATCTTTAAAAAAGTTGGGTTATCAATCACACTTAAAGTCTGAAGTTGCATAATTAGACTCAAATCAATCTGCACTTAAATGTTTATACAGTAACATTATTACTGATTCAAACTGTTGTCAAGTTTCTGACAATTGATTTTCATTTCATAATGAATGTGAACCATTATCTGCCTGAAGTGTAAATCTTTAGTAGCAGCTACTCCGTCTATTATGGATTTATAGAGTGGTCGTTGAATGCATTGCTTTTCAACATCAGCACAAAGTGTAGTTGAAGCAGCACTTAATTCCTGCGTTACCGTTGATGTGCGTGCCGAAGTCGATCTTGCAGACGTCGTCGTACTGCAGGACTGTGGTGTCTCCGGCGTTGGGAGTGTAGTGGGCAGCACAATGGTTCAGGGAGCAGCCGGTGGGGAAGGCCAGGCCGGCGTTCAGCTTGTCCTCCTTTATCAGCTTACGAGAGCAGTCCTCCAATCGCTCACTGGGGGGAAGGATGGGAGATGAAATGAGATTAAAGGGGAAACAAAATAGTATTCATCAGAGGAAATTAGCTCTTTTTCTTACTTTGATTTTGGGGAAAATCACATTTTGAAACAATAGTTTGACGCTTTCTGGGATGTAAATAGGTGGTATAATTGTGTAGTGACAACCATCACTGGATTACTTTTATACAGAAGAAATCTTTCTTATATGATTTCTAAGCACATTTATGGACGTTTATTCAAGAGATAATGATATCCCCGGAAAGTGTAAGCAGTGATAAACGCAGCCTCACCAGATTTCGATCATGGTCATGCCGGGTTTCATGAAGCCGCGGACGTGCTGGCGGACTTGTCTGTGGGCCTCTGCTGCCTGTCTGAAGTCGCTCCACATCTCCTCGTTGGCTCTTTCCATCACGCGCTTCTCCTCAATGGTCATGCGCCACACTGCGCTGCGACTGGGAGAAGAAAATAACAACAACAACACGTTTTTATTTTGGTGGAAACCCGGCTTATATGGCATAATTTAAGCGAAAATGCTTCACAGGAAGAAAAAAAGGAGAAAAGAGAGATAAAAGAGATAAACAATACAAATGCAACAAGCAGAATTGTGTACAACCTGCATATTTTATGTATAAATTAAGAGAAAAGCCAAATAAAACACTTTTTTTTTTCTCAAGATGATCACTGATTTGGTTTCCAGAGTTCGAGAAACAACACCAGCAGAAGCCCAATCTCTCTTTTAGTTCAAACACTATTGATGAAGCATGAAGGAAACCAGCCCAAATACTAGTAGAGGTGTAGGTGTGTGCTCTTCTTACCTGTCCTGTAAGATGGGGTATTCACACTCCTCTCCGAAGGGGAATACTCCAGTTGGGAATAAATCACAGATGGGCACAGATGGAGGATCAGTCTGAGATTTGGCTGCAAGGAAAAAAGAAAACATCAAACTGACTCTGTGTTTGAATTCAGGACGACAAACATGACGCAATGAAACTTCAACTGGGGACGTGATTGTTCTCCTCAGCTGTGAGATTATAAAACATTCAGGGATATTCTTCACAACACTGCAGCATGAAAAAAAAACCCATCTTGTTGCAGCACTAACTGATTATAATGTAAGTCAACTCACGTCCTTTCTTCTTCTTTTTCTTCTTCTTCTTTTTCCCTGCCGCGTTTTCGCCATCATCTCCATCTGTGCAAGTAAAGATACTGCTGTTACGCCAACCACCAACTGTAGAGCTCACATGTGATGTGTCCACATTGTTTTAGTAAGAAGATGATGTGTGTTTACTGTGTTATATCAGGCGTTAGACAATCACCTTCCTCGCCGTCCTCCTCTTTCTCTTTGTCTTCTATCGCCTGCTTCTCCAGCTGTTTGGTCACTTCGGCCACTCCATCACCCTCCGCCTCAGCGACTGCAACAGCGAGAATATCATCAACAACAAGCATAAACAGTTCAATAAGCAATCAGCTGGCAGCGGGCAAAAAGCTGCTGTATCAGCACAAGCAGCAGGAAGTAGAGGGCGATGTGGGAAAACAAAAAGGGATACAGACATTAATTGTTATATCAGCTTCATCATTTCGAGCAGATCTTTTAAATATGTTCACAGCAGCTAAGAAAGCTTATATGGATCAAAAAGCTTGGGACAGAATAATTCCTATACAAACGCTGTTTAAATAATTTGTTTATAGTAATCAAGTAGTTTGCTTACAGTGTTCATTTTGGGTCATTTCATACATTGCTGCTCTCCAACTGGATACCTGAGGCCAATGTTGCGTGCATATTGATATCATGACGGGAAAAAGAAAGCCATTTTCTCTGAATAAAAAACAAATGCGCACAGGGAAAGCACGTGTGGGTGAAGCCGCCCACGTCAAGTGGATTGATAACGCCTGGTCACGAAAGTAAAACTCTGTCATCCGGCTCCTCGGCACCGCAGCGCCAGCAGTCTCACACCCGTCTCCCTCCATGCCGCTGCCGGGTGAGAGAACGAGGAGCCTCGGCAAAGGGGCGCCGTACATCTGCATGCAGGCTTGCGCCACAGAGCCGGCCAAAAATGGCAACGGCTCACCCTCGGTGAGGGAAAAGGCGGAAGAACTGGCAGCGAGCCAGTAAATAGCAAAACAGTCCGTTTCATAACTTCATGTAATAAATATACAAATGTCAATTAGATGGTAATCTGCATTAGAAATGATGCATAACAACAACAACTCAGTTGTAATAATCATCCGCTTATAGTGATCAACTTGACCCGGACAGACGGTATCACTATAAGCGGTTTCCACTGTACCTCACCTGAGGATCTACCAATACAAGGTACCAAGTTTAAATCTTGGTGAGAAATATTCGAAGGTATTCGATGCTCCCAAATAAATATAATAAATAATATTGAGGGTATTGTGCTGAGGTTTGATAGTAGTACATTAATTACTGCTTGCTCATGGTTGCAGCTGCTTTAACCAACCATTATGGATGTAAAGAGCGTCTTTAAAGAGTCAACATCAGCAAAAATATGGCTGAGTCAGCTGCAGAAAGTCGAGTTAGTTGACACAATGCTATCTACAATTCTGCAGAAATCACTTCAACCCAAACACCACGCCTCTCTCATGTTAGATTAAAGGGGTGAGGCACTCAACTTCCAACTGTTTTTCTATTTCTCCACAGTTGTAGTAAAAGCATTTACATACAGTTAGTAAACAGGGCACATTGTTTGGATTAAAAAACATGGCACAATGTATGTCAATGGAGAGAATAACATATACCATGAAAAACAAACTGGGTGTTTATGAGGAAATATGGAAATCATTTAATGATTTCATAAAAAGTAATGATATTGGTGAGCTAATTAAGATAGGATACGTACAAATTCACAATAGTGGTAGACCCTCAGAAGGGAATGGATTCTTGTTTTTGAAAATCTTTTTATTTTCTAGATATTTATTTTCTGTTTATGTGTATCTTCTTTGTTAGAGGTGCCATTTAACTGTTCAATTGTATGATTGATACTGTGAAGCTGTATGTTGATTTTGGCCCTGTAAGAAAGGGAAAAGTTAAGAGAGAACGGGTGGGTGTGTGTGGTATGTTATGTTTGTTAAAGTAAATCTTGTATTGAATATATTGCATAATAATGCTGATGTTTGTATAACAAAAAAAAACAATAAAGACATTGTTAAAAAAACCAAAAAAACAACATGGCACATTGTTATCATGCATAAACCTCCTTTAAATGGTCCAGGGGTTTTTATCTATAAGCTATGAACATTTGACATTTAGTAAAAATATCTCCCTTTAATTGAGTTTGGTCCTAAAAGTGTATTGGGTTCATAATGTTTTGATGTGGTTGATTTATTAAAATAAATCATCCTTTGGGTGTTCTTTCCTTACATAACAACTCTGGCAAAATTACGAAACAGGAAAACTTGGCTGAGGCTCAGAGCAGTCTGGTGGTGAGAACAGGGACTAAAAGGAGCATTTAGATCAGCAGATTCTTGTGTTTCTCTTAAAATAAACAGTATATTAGCTTTAGTATGAGCTGTGTTAAATGTCACAGCTCCTGGATGCAGCTCTGACTGGAGCCTGGTGTGTTTTATAAGGCCTGACAGGCAGCAACAACCACCCACACTGCCCTCAACCCGCATGGCTAATGAAGAGCAGCAGCAAGTCAGCCATGCTTCAACACCACGATTCCGGTCTGACTTTCAAAATAAAACATCAGATTGTTACGAAATTAACACAAAATACAACATTTGCAAGGCATGACTTGCAAAAGTGAGACACTGACAATCTGATTAATATTATAGTTAATACTGAATTGTACAATGATTTTTTTTAATTGATTATATGTATATATATATATTTTTTATGTGTATATGTGTATGTATGTATATATGTATACAGTATATATATATATAAATAGATTTTATTTGATTTTATTGTTTTAAATTTTATTTCTTTCACTTGTGTATATTCTTTTTACTTATATATCTATTTTTTGTATATAATATGTTTTTCCTGTATCTATACTGGCTTATTTTATATTACTATTAGGTTTATTAAGTTTCTTTGTACCGAGAATGTTATTATTGGGGACGTTTGTTCTGTTGTTTTAAAATGAACAAAAAAACAATAAATATAATATTGAAAAAAATATATATATTACAGTTAATCAATTAATTAATGTAATTCTTCTAAGTGGTTGCTCAAGTGTCATGTCAGCCAAAATATGGACAACCAAATGGAGTTTGCAATATCAATATTCTATATTTCATATGTGCAATAATGCAAATTAATTCAGTCTGTGTACTATTATATTTTATATATTTACTTATTTATTATATCATTATTGTTTGCTTACTATTATATCTTGTTTTGTTTTGATGTCTCTGTTGTCTGCACTGTACCCTTTGATGCTGTAATTCTGCAAATTTCTTAGGATTTCTCTTATCTTATTTAAAAATAAAATTCTGACAAATAAGGTATGCTATTTTTGTAAATATCACCCAGAAAGATACATTTATTTAAAAAAATAATATTTATATACAATTATATATTTATATACAATTATATTATAATTATTATTATGGTCATTTATACTCAAATCATTTAATATTATTAGCAAAACACCATTTATATTTCAAAATTCAAAATCCTTATTTGTTGTTTTTCATTAATGGAAACACAATCTTCTATTCAAACAATACGAAGGCTGCTATAACAATTAAAATGTGCTATTTATTTATGTTTTCATGTAAAAGAAAAAAATAAATATATAATATATACATATAATACAAACATAAATATTCCTGATCTCTGTTATCGTGTATTATTTATTATTATTTATTTATTTAATTAAATTTAGTGAAGAAAAATTAAATAAAACTCCAAACAAATCCGTATTTTCTGTCTGTATATTATTCCGACTTTTATAACAACCACAACCCTATTTATTTATTATAATTGATTATTTATTTTTATTTTAACCCTATTTATCTATTAGTATTTTAGAACAAACATATTTTCCAAATATCATCCAATGGACTGATTACTATTTCATGATCCATATAATTTATATTCAGCTCAACAAATTGTTGAGTAAAAAAAAAAGTTTTCCTACTAGTGCAGACTTGTCCACCTTTTATTGTGAAGGTGACTTCCGGTTTGGTCCATGCTAACAGCGGCTAACTAGTTAGCTCTAATAGGTACCATTAGCTCCAGCTAGCCTGTTAGCCTGTTAGCATGAAGCTGCTCTCTGAGTCTCACCTGTCGTTGCTGCTTTGCTCTTCTTCTTCTTCTTCTTCTTCTTCTTCGCCGTCTCTCCCACCGGGTCCGCCTCCTCCCGGTCCTCCTCCGCCTCTCCGTTCAGCTCCCGCTCCGGTACCACCGGGCTCTGGTCCGGGTTCTGGTCCACTACCTGCTCCTGAACCACGTCCGCCATGATCAGAGGCGCTGCTGGGAAAGGAAGTGGAGAGAGCGAGAGGGAGAGCTGCTGCGAGGGCTGCTGCCTTCAGGGACACTCTGGTGTTCTCACTACTGTTATCAATAATAATATTATTATGATTCAATAAGTTAAATATGTAAGTAATGAATTGGTATTGTGAGTAAGTTATATTATAAGTAATTAATTGGTATTCTGGATTGATAACAAATTTATATTTTGATAATGATAATTATATCAGTATTTTGGGTATAAGAATAATGTATATATATAAGATAAAGATAAGATAAGATGAACCTTTATTAATCCAAGGAGGGAAATTCAGGTGTCAAAGCAGCAACATCAGCAAACAGAGTTAATCACAGGAGAGGTAAAGGTATACAAAAATTAACAGTGTGTTTATAGTGAGTGTGTGAGAGTTTAAGCTGCAGGAGTTTCTGGAGGAAATGGACTCCTGATGAGTTTGTGACTGATAATCATAGAAAGGTTGTTTATTCTGAGAGAAGTCTTGAAGGACTCTGTTGGTGTCTGAAGTCTGAACGTGTTTCCAGCTGTTGTTAGACATTTGGGTTAATGTGATCTAAAGTTCAGTGAATCAGTGAACATCTGCCCTCTGATAAAACACCAGCTGCTGCTGCAAAACATCTACATTTTTTAGGGCTGCCAAAGTTAACATGATAATAATGCATGTTTGTTATGCTAAATGCAGTACCTGTGAGGGTTTCTGGGCAATACTTGTCATTATTTTGACAATAATAGAGATATAAAAGATATAGAGTGAATGGGTGAACATAGTGTGTACAGTCCGTCAATAAATAAATGTAGAATGTGCAATAAATAAATAAATAAATGTAATATGTACATATGTGCAGTCATATATGTATATATATATATGTATATATATATATGTATATGTGGTATGCAGTGTGCGCATGTAGTGCAATGTGCGGTGTATGTATATATATATATATATGTATGTATGTATGTATATGTATATGTATATGTATATGTTTGTGTATGTATGTGTGTATGTATGTATTGCATGTGCATATTGTATATTATAAATTGTATAATATATATAATAATTGTATAATACACAGCATCCGACCATGCATACATTATTCTTATACCCAAAATCAAATATCTACAAATTTGCATTATTCTTTACAGAAAAAAAAAGGATTTTACTTGATCTTTTTTAAAAGAGAGGTTGGAACGTACATCATGTAAACAAGATATAGATGATACTCATTAAATTCATAGAGAACAGTTGTTCTAATGATCCCTGGGGTGGCCAAGATCCATTTGTGGCAAAATACAACATTTTTGTATATTTTGTAATAATTAAGGTTCTTATTATGTTATAATGCAGGTGTAATTTCAGTCTATATTGTGCGTTTAGTGGTGCATACGGTATTACCAATTTCCAATTCATTACTTATAATATAACTTACTAATTTATTCAATTATTACTTTATAACAGAGACACTTTCAAGGAAGCATTAAAAGAGTATCTAATGCAATTAACTGCCTGAACGAGCTGTTAATTATTTTTCTGGCGTGCTGATATTCTATTTATTTGTTTTGTTTTATTTTTAAATATGTACACCTCACTGCATGGAATTTGCTGGCATATTTTTTTTATATAAGGTAATGTGAGTACAGTGATTTTTGTATGAGATGTTTGAATGTAAATAATGTATATAGTTGTTGTTGCAGTTGCCCATTTTTACCCTGTTGGTAATCCAGCTTTGGCTGCTTTATTTTTCTGTTTTCACTATTAACTGTTTTGCACAAATTAAATGTTTTGGGTTTTTTTGTGCAAAACTGCATCAAAAAGTACATTATATGTTAAAGTTTGTGTTGTCTTCTTCATTCTGCTCTAAATACAATAAACAAAGTGCTACTTATTGATTCAATTTTATTCTTAAATCCTACCAAAAACATTTGATAACATTCCTAATTGGACTTCTAAATTCTAGGAAACTAGATTCCGAGTTTAATGTGAGCACTTGAAGGCAGCACAAAGTAAAACATGCTGAATCAGCTGAAGGGGAGTTCCTGCACTGAGGGAGCCTATTCAGGAAATAACCTGTGGAGAGGTATAAATACACAAATAAACTGCACTGATTACATGATAATTAATATCATGTAAATATCAGAGTTGTAGCATTAACTAGGGTAAAAAAATTAAATTAAATTAAAGCTGTGATATGTAAGCAAAATAAATAAAACTAATACATAACATTATTTTTTTTTACATAAAGCTCATTTTTACATACAAATATCTGCAGCAAAAATCCTGCATTATTGCCAAAAACATCTGTGGCAGTCACAGAACTGACCACTAGGTGGCAAACCTATAACATTTAATAATCTAGGAAAAATAATGTCACTAATAAAATAAATTAAAGCTGTGATATAAGAGCAAAATAAATAAAACAAACGTCTAAAATAATAAATAACATTATTTTTTTTACATAAAGCTCATTTTTACATACAAATATCTGCAGCAAAAATCCTGCATTATTGCCACAAACACCTGTGGCAGTCACAGAACTGACCACTAGGTGGCAAACCTATAACATTTAACAATCTAAGAAAAATAATGTCACTAATAAAAAAAAATTAAAGCTGTGATATGTGAGCAAAACAAATAAAACAAACATCTAAAGTAATACATAACATTATATATTATTTTTACACACAAATATCTGCAGCAAAAATCCTGCATTATTGCCACAAACACCTGTTGCAGTCCCAGAACTGACCACTAGATGGCAAACCTATAACATTTAACAATCTAAGAAAATAATGTCACTAATAAAGTTGTGTGGTGCTTTATATTTAGAAGCATTTATGCCACTTGATGCACATTTGTACAAGAGAATTTTCAATATGGGTGGCTTCAGTGGGAGTCAAATCCTTAGCTGATGTGTTTAAATGTCAGAGGTAGAGTTACTGAAATATGGTGTTTCCTTTCTTAAAGTGTATTAAATCCCAAGGCAGGGGCACTTATATGTTAAGTCTTTACTCCACTACATCAGGTCTCCAAAGGCAGGAATGGCTTTAAAGTGGAGCACCAGCTGTTGCGGGTGAGACAAATGCAAAATCCCACAAAACATATCAAGTGACTCGCCGAACCTGTTCCTCTACAGCGACCGTGAGAGCCTCTGAAACAGGAGCGCCAGAAAAGACTCCAGGATACATCGAACACTTCCAGAATGGTATTTTATTTCACGTAGGAGGGGGTAGAGCTCACCCAGAGGGTGCAGGAGGGGTCAGGACAAGGCAGACATGGTGACAAGAAAGACTGGGAAGGTGGAGGAGGGGTGGGTGGGGATACACCAGGGCTGTCAGACTCTTATGGCAACTTCATACGAAACATAAAGTTATAGATTGCCCTCACACGAGAGAAAATAAACCTCCTTTTTTATTACTATACCTGTACAGGTGTTTGATTTTAAACCACAGCAGCACACAGTTCAGTCCATAACGTGTCGAGTCATAAACAAGTCCGATCTTTCCTCCGAGTGTAAACACAGACGCTGAGAAATGGGACTGTTTCTTAGATACAATAGTGTTGTATTCTAAATCAGATTGTAAATGAATGAACTATGGAGGACTTAAATCTTCCATTATAATAAAAAAATAAATAAATGACTCAATAAATAAATAAATTGTGAAAACAGCAAGTAGAGAGATGGATTGCAGGAAGGGCCGGACAAAAATAAAACTATTTCTATTTCTGTGCATATTTATTTATTTTTAAATTAACCTGCACATTTATTTGATAATTGAGGCTTTTATTTCTACATTTCCTTCTTTTTTTACTTCATTTATTTATTGAGTCATTTATTTATTATAATGGCAGCTTTAGTCCTCCATAATGGTCAGCTATGTGTCCGACCTCCATTGCGTCCAGTCAGACAGCAAGTAGAGAGATGGATCAGACAAAAATAAAGCGCTGGTAGTAAAAATAGCATTCTACTTCCTCTTCTTGCAGAGCTCCCCCTCACACTTTGTGTGAGCATATAACTGTCTGACATTTACTCAAGTACTGTACTTAAAAGTAATAATCTCGAAGATTTAAATTGAAATAAATGTCTGTTAAGTCACTATTTATGGCCAAATGAGGTAACACAATGGTGATTGAGCCTATAGTCCGCTGATGAAAGCCAGGTGTCTGTGGCGGCATTCAAGGGAAAAATCACAAGCGGTGAACAGTTATCAGTGGTTGGTCTGCCAGAGAGGGTAGGCGGTGCAACAGACTCTTCAGCGATGGACTGTTTTTCTGGTCTCTGCTAGCCTTGCGAGTAAACGGTTACTATGGCCGAACAAACAATGAAAAGAGGGATGACTACAGATGATGAAACTTCAAAAACAAGTGCAAATCCAAAGAACAACTCGTCACACAGTGGACACGGTTTGGATCTCTTGGATCCAAAAACAAACCTGCAATTACCGCTTATCGCCATAGGAGGCACTAAAGAGAATGAAGAGGAGATCTTCGAGATTGTAACTTTACGAACAAATTTGATCCCCTGAAATCCTGAAAAAAAACAACTGTTTTTTTAAGTCTGTTTTGCAAATACTCTGAACTGGGCTATTGTTTTACGAGTAATTTTTACTTTTAATACTTTAACTACATTTTGTTGGCAATATTTAGGTTTAGTTGAATTCTCAATGTAGGATATTACTTGAGTATTTTTACATCGTGGTATAGCCTCTTTCCTCTCATCTCTATACGTTTCATGAAGCCCAGAGATAAGATCGAATTTTTTCGCTCAAGATGAAACTTTTTAAAATCACGCAGGCAGCTCTACGCGTCAATTCGTGCGGCGCAGGAAAGAAGAAGTACCACCGTATCTCAGGATATAGCTCTCAACCTTTCAACTCTTTAAGCCCAAAACTTCCTGACAGTAACTCAGATTGTGATTTGAAAACCGCAATTAAAACCATTTTCTTCTCAAAAAACATATTATTTTTTATGTATGGAGCCAATCACTTGTTTCCTACAATCTTTGTTTCCACACCGACTGAACGACTGTGAACAACATACAGTACACTGTGTGGATGTCATCAAGCAAACTGTAGACATTCTGGTCTTCTGACCTCAAACACTGTAAGGTCATATTTTGTTTTAGTGGTTCTGGTACCTGAGTTTTAACAGCAAAAGAGCAGTAAGAATTGTGGGTAATAATGTACAGTGAAATGGACGGATGAGGCGTAAATTTGAAATGCTTCCACACCAGAAACAAACACAGACCCATCGACAGAAGACACCCAGACGATCAGACATAAATAGGGTCTCTGCTCAGTGCTCCGTTAAAGCAGCGGGGTTTAACTTAAGTCCTTCTCAGTGGTTCGTCTGTCGCTCTCCTCTTCATCATCCTCCTCCTCATCATCATCATCATCATCATCATCATCTCCGAACGTCTGCTCCTCCATGGCGATGTGCGAGTGCGAGCGCGCCGCCACCTGAGCGGCGAGGGCGGAGCTGAAGCTGAGAGCCTGTGAGCCGTGGATCTCCGTCAGTCTGTCCATCACGGTGACAGCGATGACTTTAGGATTCAGGAAGCAGTCCAGACCGTTCTGGCCCTCCCCTTCCCCCAGGACACCGTCGTATTGGTGCAGCTCCGACTCTCCTCCTCCTCCTCTTGAACACACCGAAGTTCCTCCCAAATCCCCGTCCTTCTTTTCCAAACCGCAGCTGAACTCCATCGTAGGCTCAGCGGAGGGGTCAGGCCTCACACTGCCGCCTTTCCCTTCCTCTTCCTCCCCTTCATTTCCTGCACAGCACTCTGAAAAGTGGTTTCCTTCTTCATCGCCACTTTCTACACATCCCAGAGAAGTCGGAGCGTCTAACAGCTTTGTGACAGGATCTGGACTCTCACTGCGAGCTGAAGGCGTCACAGCGGCTGAAAGAAAGAAAAAGAAATAAATCATTTAGGGTTGAACTCATATATTGATTTCCAGTTTTAAACTCAGGGCATTTTTCACACACTTGTGAAATTGTGGAGATAAAATGATTAATCGAGAAAATAATCTGCAGATTAAATGATAATAAAAATCTAGGAATAACATGGAATTTATTTTTTAGAGGGAAAGAAAATTTACAATCAATGACCCCCATTATTAACAATATTATCCTTCATTGTCTCAACTTTGTATTAAATCCAAAAAGTGAAGTCCTCATCTATAAATGATCACAGGAGAGAGAGAGAGGTGATATAGGTCAGTGCAGACCTTGGTCGTTGAAGAGCAGCTGCTTCCTCTTCATCCTCTCCCCGTCTGACGCGCGGAAGCCCAGCACAGCTTTGAGCTCCGACAGGACGCGACGGGACTCCTCCCTCTCCCGGCGCTGCCGCTCCCGTTCCTCCGGTGACAAGATGTCGCACCAGGACCCTCCGCCTTCACCGTCAGAGTCGGAATCTGACACATAGGCCTCCCACTCCTGGTCAAACATAAACAGCAGTGGAGGTTGACAACAGGGAAACAAATACTAGGGACATACATCTTGACTGTCGTGAGGGAGACTTGGTGTAAATAGAGGCACACAATGCAAGATGTCAGGTGGAAAGTAGACATTTCATCTCACCAGCTCTTCTGGTACAGGGTCTCTGTCCAGGATCAGCGGGTAGGATGGAGGAGGAGGAGGAATCTCAGGTAGAGGAGGACCACACTGCTCCACACCCTCAGAATTACCTACAGAGATGGAGTGTGGCCTGACGTTATTCTTGTCCTACATTGTGAAGGAGCTACTTCCTCCACCACTGTCATTAGTCTTGAGTCGTGGTAAAGGAAGGAGGAAGTCCGAACTAAAAATAGGCCCTGTTTAAATATAGAAGCTAGTATAGTACTAAAGGGGGTGTCACTGTGACGAACAGCCATGAGAGTGTTTGTGTCCAGCTCACCTGAACATGCGGTGACCCGTCTCAGCATGCGGTCCACCTGGGTGACGGTGTCCTCCCAGCAGCCGGAGCTGGCCTGCATGTGAGGCTGCAGCTGGTGCAGCCGGTCACTGAGGTCCTGGTAGCCTTCGAACGTCAACTCCACCGGTTCCTTAGACACCATCAGCTTCTCCAGGTCGTCCTCCAGGATGATCATCCTGACGATACCAGAGACAGAAGAGGAGGACGGATGTTGAGAATACAGACTCCTGCCTCTTAAATGTATGTAATCTTTAATATGTGTGTGTGTCTCACTCGCTGAGCAGCGCCTTGAGGTGCAGCTGCAGGCTCCTGATGGAGGTGTGCAGGGTGTTGAGCTCTCGGCATTTCTCCCTGGCTCTCCCCGTCTTGTCGGAGCCCTCGGCCGTCGTCCTCAGCTGGGTCTCGAAGTGGCGGTGGAAGTCGTAGCTGCGCTGCACTTCGCAGAGGCAGCTGGTCAGAGCGTGATGGAGGGGCTCTGTCACCGCGCCGATGGAGCGGTGCAGCGGGGGAGGAGGAGGAGGAGGAGGAGGAGGAGGAGGGGAGGCGTCGCCGCTGGGTCCGCCCTCATCTGGCTCCTCTATCCTCCGGGGTGACAGGAGGAGAGCCAGCCGACGGAAACATTCAGAGCTCTGTCCCACCCACAGCTGGAACAGCATCTGCAGGAAGACAAAACATTTATGCCTAAAAGTCCATCATAAAACCAGTACAACTCCTTACTGTAAGTGTTTGTAAGATTCTGAGTTTACAGGATAGACGGCAGAGAAGTGGATGAAATGGATTAAGATTAAGCTTCTTTCTTGTGGAGAGTTTGATGAGAAGATCATTACCACTCTGGTGTCTGTGCGGTAAGCCGGTTGGATAGAGTTGGGGGGGAACAGCTAGCCTGACTCTGTCAGTCAGTTCCTTACCTTCAGGGCGGGCAGGCTGTAGTCGTCGGTCAGCTCCTGAGCCTGCTCGTCACCCAGGTGCTCGATCCCCAGGCCGAGCCCCAGCTCCTTCAGAGGCACCGCAGACACGTAGTTGGTCACGTTATCGATCTCAGAGTTCAGAGGGAACGTGGACGGCGTTAAGGACACATCACACATGAAAACAATGCGTGCACCTAAAATCCAGACATATATATAATATTTGACTCCTTTTTTGATGCGAGAGTATCTTTAAGCATATGTATGCATCTGACAACAAGTACAGTATAAGTCTTTGTCCAAAAAAAAGGTATGAATTTATGCACCACATCCCGGCAAGTTACCCACTACCACTACAAAAGAGGTCAAAACAGCATGAAGACACCCTTATTTGAGTCTTTCTCTCCAGGTAAAGGATATGCCTTGAGCATGTGACAGGTGGCTCTCCTCGAGGCTCTGAAGGCCGTGCGGAGCGATCGGTACAGGGCCTTCCTCAGTCCGATGAGCTGCTGGCCTCTCGGCACCGCCCCCGGCCCCGCCCTGCTAAAGGAGTTGGCCGCACTCACCCTGTCGAGCAAACTTGACAAGTGAAATGTGATACAACTGTGGAGACGTCCCAGAGAGGCAGGGGGGCACACACAACACTGAACACCACATCACTAGAGACGAAACCAACAAACCGAGACGATGAGCAACCACGACACAGGAGTGTTAGTTGCGACGAACAAGACAATATGACATGCTATTAAAGGAATAGTTCCACATTTTAGGAAATAAGCTTAATCACTTTCTTACCCGGGAGTTACATGACAAGTTCGATACCACTCTCATGTCTGTGTGGTAAATATGAAACAGGGTCAACAGCTTGTCTAGCTCCGTCCAAATGTAACAATATCCACCTCTAAATCTTAATAATTAACATGTTATATCTTGTTTGTTTAATTCGTACAAAAACTGAAATGTAAAAAAGCCATTTGGACAGAGCCAGACTAGCCGTTTCCGCATTTCCTGCTGCTGGCTGTGGCTTCATATTTACCATACAAACATGAGTGGTATTGATCTTCTCATCTAACTCTCGACAAGAAAGCGAAACTATTCCTTTAACTTACTTAGTGAATGAAGTATAATGCTAAAGTGTGTTGTAACAAACAATGCTAAAGCTATGCACACAGACAGAGACCAATAGTGGTCTAAAACAAGTGCTAACATAAATAATAAAACACTTACAGTCACACTAGCTGAGGAGGTAAGTTAACTAACGCACCGCAAGCAAAAGAGTGAATTAACTGAGCAGCATTGAACCAAGCAGATGGAGACATGACAGGAAATGAGCATTATGTGATTGGTTGATATGTATGTAAGAGGACATAAAACGATCACACTTACAGGGTGAACCCTCTGGAGATGACCTCCGTCTCCTGCACCAGGCGCAGGGCTTTGCGAGCCAGCCCGGTCAGCATCTTGCTGTTGTGGACCAGAGCCTGGAGCTGCGTGGCCCGCGTGTGGACGGCCCTCTGCATGCGGCCCCGCCTCCACAGAGTGACCCCCCTCAGACCAAGCCAGCCCAGCAGCGCCAGGCCCCACGGGACCGCGGCCAACGACCACAGGCCGTCAGACGCGGAGCAGAGACCCAGCAGCACCGCAGCCAGGCCGACCAGCCCTGCCATGTCCCTGGGAGAGGACAGCAGGAAGGAAGTTTGATTAGTGGGAACATTAACTGTTCATATGACAGATTAGATCCATAAAGGGGCAATCCATCAGTTTTACATGACAAAGTTCATTTATAAGTCTCTGGGAGTACTGTACTTTAATAAGACAGTTTCTTTCATCTGTATGTTATCTTTGTAGCGTCACTAGAATATCAAGGCTTTGATTAAAACGTCTGCTTAGATCCAGTGCTCACATTATTTAATAAAGTCAAAATATATATGGGATGCACTAAGAGAAACACCGCACAGTAAAAAACGTTGTTTTGTCTTATTGTTACTATCAATACATATAGACATAATTTCTTAATATTTTTATTTTATTTTACTTATTTTTATTACGTGGGATGGAATAGGAATAGGTTTTAATGTAATTTTTTTTATTTACTTATTTATTATTATTATAATTATTTTTACTTATTTATTTTTTAATATCATTATTGTTATTATTGTACTTGTCTACCTGGATGGAGTAAGTATTGTCTTCCTTGTTTTATTATGTATGCAAAATCACAATAAATAAAATACTTTTTCCATGCAATACATTTTTTTAAGGAATATTTCCTTACAGTTTACATGTTTACTTTTACTTTAGAGGCCATAGTTTCAGTTAGTGCCGGTGTTGTATTGGAATGCATTATATTCTCTGGTGAACCCATTATTTTGCCCGTCCATTGTGGTGTCTGTGTGTGTTTGTTTCCTAACAGTGTACCATAGGGAGGGCCTGGCTATGAGGCTCGGTCTGGGCAGGGTGCTCGCCCGGCTGGACGAGCCGGAGGCAGACGAGGAGAGGGTGAGGAGACTGGGGTCTAACAGCTCGATCAGCTCCACGTCCTCCTGCAGCAGCACGTCCTGGTCCAGAATGCACCTCACCGAGTACTGGCCGAAAACGCAGTCCTGGAAAGAAAAGAGAAACGCGTGTTTAAAAAGAGGAGACGCCTTTAAATATAAAACTGAGTGAAGCAGCAGGTTTCAGTGCCAGCATTCCTTTCTGTTTCCCCATTCTACCTACCAGCTGCTGGCCCATCTTACGAGACGCAGCCGCCTGGTGGATCGGACTCCATCTCCACAAGGCTTGAGCCAGCCTCCATAAGCGTCCTCCCTGCAAATCACACACAGGGGAAAGATTAGATCAGTCAATTAAGCAACGGCTCCGGTCCAGTTTTATGCCCCAGTGGATCAGCGAAATATATTCCAGATTAAAAATGATTCACCTGCAAGACTGTCAGTCATGTTGATGTTGGTGTGCTTCCTTTAGCTTGGGTTTATTCCCAGGAATCACACATCCAATAAATAGTAACTGTGTGTTCTCAAAAACACACTCACGGTCAAAAGGAGTATCCCAGGAGACAAACTCTTTCAGGCAACAAAAATAACTGCAATGTGTGTTTGTAAAAACACTCCCCGGTCTTATATAGCTCTGCTGCTGTGGCACAAAAACCCACATAATCACTTCAAGTTTGTTGAATTTCAATTTCGGTGTTACAACTGAATGTTTACATGTTCGGCATCAATAAAACTTAAGCTTTTATCCTTCCCAAAAATGGTTGACAGATGGAAAGGAAGGACTCTTTTAGTTTCTCCGTCTTTCATTGGAGACGCTACACATAAACACACACTTCAGTTTTTATTTCTTGCTTCCAGGGAGTCTCTGCATCCCCTCTGTAAACAGTCTGACACATCCAATCACAACCAGAGTGATATTTGCGACTCACATTTTAAAGTGCGTTGACATTTCGATGCATATTAACAAACCTCTCAGGCTGTTCAAAATGCTGCAAGTTTTTCTTGTTAGCTTAAGAGCCTAAAAAACTGCGTAAAGCCTAATCATGAATAGGATCTATTATTCACTAATCTGCTTAGAGTGTTCTGTGAAATGCTTTGTTTAAAAATAGGACTCATTTTGAAAGATATTTTGTCCGTTGAGGCTTTGGGCTTTAATAATGTTATCATTATTCTTCTGTTAATGTAATGCTGTGACGTGTGTGCTCCAGGGGTTATTGATTCAGACTGGCCAGCCCTGGGCTGACCTCTTTCCTGGGGGGGTAAAGCACAAGTGTTATTAGACTAAAGGCCGCAATAGTATTGATTACTGATTTGAGACTGAGTTTCAGGACTGGGCATTCACACAACACCGGTCGAAGTAGGCCACAATCCCCGTTTCGTTTTCTCTGTAGTATCAGAGCGGCTAATCCCATCCGGATACTGTCACGGAGATGATGTAAAGCACGTACAGATTAACTCACTGCACTCTCACTACTGTAGTATATCCTGCTACAGTTGGTTCATGCTCATCAGTATTCTCCTGGTGTCACACAGACACTCCAGCTTCCAGACACACTCAGCACTGACAGCTGTGTATGATAGCAAGTCTACGTGTACAGCATGAGGGAATAGTTCGACAATTTGGGAAATACGCTTTTTGGGCTTTTCTTGCTGAGCGTTAGACAAGAAGATTGATACCACTCTCATCTGTACATTCAGTATAGAGACAGGATATGGTTAGCTTAGCTTAGCACAAAGACTGGAAACGGGGGGAAACAGCTAGCGTGGCTCTGCCCAAACAAAATCCAGCTACCAGCACCTCTGAAGCTCACTAATCAACATGTTATATCCGGTTTAATCCGTACAAAACACTAACTATAAAAACAAGTTGCGGTTTCACCTATCCAGCAGGGTTGTAAGAAAATATTGAATATGGCAATATTATGTTAGTGATACTGTATTGATTCTCAAAAATACTATTGATTTTAATTAATTAATTAATTAATTAATTAATTAATTAATTAATTAATTAATTAACTCAGTCACAGGGACTGTGATAAATGCAAATGCAGATCCCCACTGTTCTGACAGCATAAAAAAGTAAACTTTTTTACTCAGATTCTATACACATGGTGGTGAGTTCTCTATAAAGTTTTTCTGGGGTTTTGTCAGACAAAACAAGCGTGAATGTGAAGACTTTGCTTTGGGCTCTTTGCAATTTTGTCACATTTTACAGACTGTATGATTAACCGATTAATTAATAATGAAAATAATCATTAGTCGCAGCCCTAAAAGCATGTATACAGCACACATTAGGAGAGAGGGGATTGGAGTACTTGAGGATTGGCGTGTGCTGTGCACCAGTTTACCTACTGGTTTAGAGCTGAAACAATTAGTCAATTAATCGCTTAGTTGATCCAACAGAAAATGAATCAGCAAGTCTTTTTTCAAGCAAACATGCCCAAAAATAAATCAAATATTAATATATATATATTTTTTTTTTAAATACTTCCATAATCGTCTGAACGATTACATCCCACTTCGGCGAATCCTGCCTCTTTATGTTACTTAAATATCACAGGCTCCAACATACAAATTAATTTACATGTCCTCCAAAATATAAGCATATCAAGTTAAGGACCTGCTGCTGCCGTTTGCACACTTAGTATTTTATGGGTATTGTATTAGACACATATTGCTTATATTATTGCACTTATATTTCTCAGATTCTGCACTTTTTAAATGCAGATTTTTTGCTAATCTTTTATCTCATTTGTGCCCGATTCATTCCTGGTAAATATGTGTGAAGTCTTTCAATACAATGCACCATTTGAGCTTCACGCATCTGCAATTTCATTATGCTTGCATAATGACAAAGTTCTTCTTGAAGGACACTTACTGTTCATACCACACATGGTGTATATGAGCTGTGTTCAGTAAGACCTTTTACGGGCAACGTCAACATAGATAAACTGTGGTCTGTCTACATGGATAAAGGTGTTTTTTGCCTCGGCTCCGACTTTATCTGAGCTTCAGGAAACTGGTCACTCGGGGACGAGCCAGAAGCTTTCCTGTCTCATCCGAATCCCTCATCCTCCTTAACTCCTTACAACAACAAGCGTACCAGAGAGGAAGCGTGACACGTACGGAAAGTTCCTGAACGAAACAAACACAAAACCGTTTCCCGTGGCGAGAAGAGGAGGGGGAGAACGAGGAGAGGCTGTGTGTCATGTGATCCGGAGCTTCCCAGGACTCATTTATCGTCTGTATGAATCACAGGTCGACTCAAACTACAGTCATCCACCGTTAGATTAATGCAAGTGCTATTCGAAGTTCACGAGTACACCCAGAAAGGCAGGAACAACGTCAGAGAGAGAGCAGAGCGTAGTTGCAGTAATCGCATTTGGGCTATCTCTATTAAAATCAGAACAGCAGCAGGAGAGAGATGCATTACAGACTGAAGAACATGCAAAATAAAATACCTGCATGTGTGTGTAGGACACCTGTGTTGCCATGTCTTGTCTGATTGAAGCGAAGCATATTATAAACCAGTGCACATAACAGTCTCTGGGTGACTGTGTGCTAATGTGTGTCACTGTTTGGAGTCAATAGTCAAATTAATTACTTTCTGTCTGACCGCACAAATCAAACAGTGACAAACACATATGCACACACACTGCCCCGGGTCGGGGATATCGTTTGAATAGTGATGGGAGTTATTTCCTTGTTTAATTGTTTGGTCTATAAAAAGTCCGAAATATTAAAAATAAATGCCCATCACATTTTCCAGAGTCCTTGTTGGCGTCATCTAATGTCTCGTTTGTCCGACCAACAGTCCAAAACTGAAGAATATCAGAATCAAAATCAGCTTGGCCAACACATACAAGGAATTTGACTCCGCTTTTTCGTTGCTCTTAATGTAGACAAACAGAAATAGAAATACAGCTAAAATCAAGGACAACAAAGCTGGGAAAAGGTAAAACATAACAAATAAACAAAAACAGAACTAGCGAGCGCAACACCGAGGCTGCATCTTGGTTTACATTCAGTTTACAGTAATATAAATGAGAGAAAACCAGCTAATACTCCCATTATAGAACTGCCACGTGATAACTTTTGGCATTTTTGGCTATTTTTGATTTTTTTAAATGCTTAAACTCTTAATAGATTATGAAAATACATATATGTATATATATGTATTTGTCCTTTGGATGCGAGCAAGTAGGCGAGGGCGGAGAGAAAAAAAAAAATCACCGATCCTGCTTTTGATTATGATGGTCGAAATCGGAAGCTAGTTTGGATCGATTTCCAATTTAGAATTGAAATTGTGACAACCCTAATACTGTCACTGATGTACATTGTCTTCTGTAAACGTATTAATGTCTTACATTTCTTTATAATATGTATTTCATTAGGTTTTATGTTCAAGTCTGTGTGCATTCTGTGTTTCACCTTGCTGCAAGACAAATTTCCCAATGGGGACAATAAAGTTAAATTTGGGATACGAAATTAGATTGATGGTTCCATTAAATCTAGTTGATTAATTGACGTAATGAAGAGATTAAATAATTTTTTCAGGAGAGGACAGGCATGTGTGATGTTGGTGTCGAGGATGGGAGGAGGAACTCACTGAGGTTTTCCGTGGATCTCCGTCGGGAGAGGCGAGGTCTCCCTCTTCTCCGCCATATTCGTCCTCCTGCGATGCCGTTGGACATGCCTCAAAGTCTGTGTGCCCTAGGTCATGCAGGTACTGGAAAAGAGGGGAGTTCTGCAAAGAGAAAAAAAGAGACACATTGAGCAGTTGAGGATTGATGGATGAGAAGGGAGAGAGCGAGAGACATAAAATAGTGCCAGATGGAAGGAGAAAATGTGGTGATGATTAGGTCATCAGTCTGATGCAGGTTGAGCTGATTTTGATTAAGGTGTCCTGAGCCCCCCATCTCTCCTCCATGCTGCTCACTTCTCTGTCCTGTTCTGGGAGGAATGCTGTAAAACTTAAGTGCATTCACATGTGAATCTGTAAATCAACAGGACCTTCTTTTGAGCCTCTAGGTGCACCATGGACTAAATGTAAGCACAAGTCAACACGTGCAATGTAAATGTCCAATAACACGTTGGTCACTTTTGGAATTTGAATAATGTAAATATACTGTTACGGATATGTGCAATAACATATGCTGATCACTCTGTGCAATAACTATATGATGCTGTGCAATAATTATCTGACGGACACTTTGTGCAATAATCTGGCAAAACTGTCATCTCATCAATATACATATTGTATTTTTATATTGTATTATCTTTTACATTTTTTATATTTATATTGCACTATCTCTTTTTTTATTGTATTATCTTTTTTTTAGCACCTATGGGATTGTCACAATCTAATTTCGTTGTACTACACAATGACAATAAAGGGCTTGAATCTTGAATCTTGAATCTTGAGAGTCATCATGTAATAACCTACACATAGAGGGGTGCTGTGTAGCCTGAACAAAGAAAGCTCAGAATCAAAACAGCCATGAAATTAGCAGAAAGGAGGAAAAACATCCCATGCTAGAATATGTCTTAAAAGATGTCTGACCCAGTTCTCCTCCTGCAGCTGATGGGAAAACTCTGCATCCCTGCTGTGTTTTGGTGCCTCTGGACAGCAGTGTAATGTAATTAACCCATCATTATATACCTAGATAACAGTCAAACATGCTACTACTCACATGCATTGTCACACCAAGTCGCAGCTCATGTTGTCACCATCCAGGCGTAGCTATGTGTGTGTCAAGGTTGCTTTTTTTTCCTCCAGAACCGACGCATTGGATCTGGTCATCCCCACCCCACCTCCTCTAAACTAACCAGTCTAGTAATGACGACACTGAGGCAGCAGCTCAGCTCCCTCTCATGACCATTAAAGCCACTTTGGCAGAAACACAGCTAGCAGCAGCCACACAATAATATGTGGATGTATTGTGATAAGTCAATGCATGGCAACAGAACGCAATGCATAGCAACAGCAGGGCTGCTTTATGTGAGGCTAGCATGCTAAGCTAAGAATTTACCCCCAAAACTCGCGAGGTGTGACAAAGCATCCAGAAGTTTCGATAATAAATAAATAATACAAACCTCAAATACCACATCTTCATCAAACTCCTCAGTCATTGCTCTCCGCCATCTATACACACAGCCCGGTTAGCATTGTGAAGTTGTAGGCGACAAGTAGTCAAGGAACAGTTGAGATAAGTTGGTTAGTTAGCCGGTTGCTAAACTTTACATGAAAACTACAATTCCCACAATGCTCGTGTTTAACCGGAAATCATCTTCAAAATAAAAAACTACACATTTTAACAATGTGTTGGAATCAAAATTACAGCAAAACAGCAGCATTTTTAAAATTTGTATTCACTAAAATATACAATTAAACATTTTTTTTGTTTACTCATGTATTTTACGTAATATATTAGACCAACTGCACCATATCTTCTTCAACATATATTTATTTTGAAATTGACGTTGTTGGGAAAAGGCAGTGGATCGACCGTTGGAAAAGCTAAGCTATTGAAAAAGCAGCCGTTGCATTACCGGAAATCATCTTCAAAATAAAAAAATACACATTTTTCACAATGTGTTTGAATAAAATAAACACCCAAAAACCAGCATTTTTTTAATTTTTATTCACTAAATATACAATTGAACATTTTTGTATGTTAACTCCTGTGCTTTACGTGATATATCACAACAAATGCACCATATCTTCTTCAAAATATATTTATTTTGAAATACATAAAACGGAAGTGTGTTGTTTTGTTGCGTCATACTTGACGTTGTTGGGAAAAGCCAAGCAGTGGACCGACCGTTGGAAAAGCTAAGCTATCGAAAAACAGCCAGTGCATTACCTGAAATTGCCTTCAAAATAAAAAACTACCCATTTTTGACAATGTGTTTGAATCAAAATCACAGCAAAACAGCAGCATTTTTTATTTGTATTCACTAAAATATACAATTTCACACATATTTATGTTTTCTCCTTTGCTTTACGTAATATATTACACCAACTGCACCATATCTTCTTCAACATATATTTATTTTGAAATATACAAACGGAAGTGTGTTGTTTTGTTGCGTCAAACTTGACGTTATTGGGAATAGTGATGGGAATTCCGGCTCTTTTTAGTGAGCCAAATCATTCGGCTCTTCATTTTACCACTTCTGCCTTTTATAATTCAGCCAAATTTAGCGGTGTTTTGACCTGTGATTAGTATGTGTGCACATATATCACTTAAATTATTCAATTTAATTATAGTAAACCTTATAATTTCCAGAATACCATAATTTTACATGCTGCTTCGTTTCCGACTGTCACTCATCTTGTCTGCTATTCGTGCACCGCACCGCAACGCACCGCAACGCAACGCTCCGCACCTCAGCACACCGCCCCTCTCTGTTTGATGGTATGATCCGTATCTGTCATCACCTGATTGGTCGCACGGACGTCATGAATGCAACATTCAGTCAGTCAGTGCATGGAGTGCCCGTGGCGCGGAGAAAATTGTGCTATCATTCTGCCTTGAACTAATTAAAGGGACTGTTTGTAAGAATCAGAAGAGCTTGTTAACAGCGACATCTGTGGCCGTTAAGTCAACGAAAGTCAGAGTCGGGCTCGCGCTTGCTCGCTCTAAATAGACATGAACGAGCATCGCTCAAAACAGTGAGGCGACACACATCAGCTAAAACCACAACATCCCTTTATATTTCACCTGTTTGGCAGTAATGTTAGCTGACCAGACGGAGGTCTCTCCGTGAATCACTGCTGTTCCAAGTGGAAGAGAAACGTTATCGTCTCCGACCAGGGGCCAGAGGGAGACACCGGCACCCGGTCAGAGACGATAAAGTAACTCGCTGTGGAGCCCCGTCACTTCACAAGACACGGGAAACCTCTGTTGGTCTGGAGGAGCTGCAGCATTTATTTATGCACAAACGTCCACTGTACATTCACCAGATATTCTCAGAGCTACTAACTCTTCTGCAGTGTGTAGTGTGCGCGTATACACGTGTAGAGGTGGAGCGAGACAGCGAGAACACGCGCGGTGTGTGAGTGAAGGCCAGCAGGCAGAGGAGCAGAGTACAGCAGAGACTACGGACACACGCAAGCGCGCATATGCGAGTGCACATAGGAAACCGACCCGGTAGATTTATACGTGTTAAAAGTTACAAACAGTCCCTTTAAAGAAAAAAGAAAAAAAACGGCTCTCGGTTCTCGGACGGGATCCGGCTCTTATCGTTCACTTAAAAGAGCCGTCTCAAAGAGACGACTCGTTCTTGACCTGCACATCAGTAGTTGGGAAAAGCCGAGCACCGTGGCTGAAAAACTTTGGGGAAAAAATGGAAAAAGTAACAGGAGTAAAGACTTTATTATCCGAGCATCCGCTGGAGAGATAAAGGAACAACAGCGGATGGATTTTCACCATGAAGTAGTTTTCTAACTGACAATGGTGTCGAAGGAGTCAAAGACGCGGATTTTGTCTCATTTCCATTGAAAGTAAAGTTCCTCATGGAGAAAGGAGCCAGTCGGGAGTCATGAGCACAGGTTGGTTTCTCAGCTAACTTAGCAACAAATCCTGCTGTGTGTTTAGCTAAAACTAAACACTTCTTGAGTTATAACGGACCACAGCATCCTCTCTATTTTTACCCAGTTAATTACAGTTTTTCCTTAATAACAGCTTTCAAAAAAAAGATATAAAAGAGGACCTCAATTTGAGTGCTTTCTCCATCATAACTCACAATCAAAAAATGTCCCTTTTCCGTTTGATATCACAGCTCCTGTTGCAGCTGGAGGGGGTTAAATCCTTTGTCTTAAAACATCTGTCCTGCCTGCTGTTCATGCAACAAGTCCGACTCCACAATAAGCAGTTAACATGACAGATAAAACAGCTTTGCTTGCATGAATATTGCTGCCCTCAGTGATTTATGTGCAAAAGAGTTATTATGATTGTTTGTCTTTCTGCAACATACCTGGCAACAAGGCCGAACTCCACTTAAAAAAACTGTTATTTTAATGTTACTTCAGTTATTAGCAGATTTATATCAGAGAGGACATATTTTCTTAACTTAAATGGCATTAATAGCATGTGCTGGCAAATTCGGCTGATTGTTTGTCTTTCTACAACATACCTGGAGTTGCTTTTCACAGCGAAAACATAAGGCCGAACTCCACTTAAAAATCTGTTAGTTTAATGTTTAACTACAGTCATTAGCAGATTTATTTAAAAGGGACATAGTTTATTAACTTAAATGGCATTGGTAGCATGTGCTGGCAAATTCGGCTTATAAATAAAGTGGAAAAGGTAACATCTGGATAAAGTTTTGGATTGATTCTTCTAGCTCACCACCGCCACCTCCATCCATGGTGATTTTTGATGTTTAGCAGATTTATAACTTAAATGTTACTTCAGTTATTAGCAGATTTATATCAGCAAGGACATAGTTTATTAACTTAAATGGCATTGGTTGCATGTGCTGGCAAATTCGGCTTATAAATAAAGGGAAAATATAAAATATAAAAGTAACATCTGGATAAAGTTTTAGATTGTTTCTTCTTGCTCACCACCGCCACCCATAGTGATTTGTTTTATATACATTTGGGTGAACCACTTCAGTTATTAGCAGATTTATAGCAGCAAGGACATAGTTTATTAACTTAAATAGCATTGGTAGGATGTGCTGGCAAATTCGGCTTATAAATAAAGTGGAAAAAGTAAAAAAAAAAATATGTATTTTTCAACATACCTGGCTTTGCTTTTCACAGCTGAAACATAAGGCCGAACTCCACTTAAAATGTAGTTAGTTTAATGTATAACTTCAGTTATTAGCAGATTTATAGCAACGATGACATAGTTTATTAACTTTAATTGCATTAGTAGCATGTGCTAGCAAATTCGGCTTATAAATAAAGTGAAAAAAGTAACATCTGGATAAAGTTTTTTAGATTGATTCTTCTTGCTTATGGTGATTTTTTGATATACATTTGGGTGAACTACTTCTTAAAGTTGAACTTTTCTAATATAACATGTATGCCGAATTGAAAAGTGGCTCTTAATGATTAGTAATACATGTTAATTACTGTTGCATAACTTATATATTTTTGTTTTTAAGCACAATTACTTTAAATTTACTGTTTTTTGAACAGAGTTTGGAGCGAGGCTCTATCTGCAGCATGTACAGTAAATCGGGTGCAGAGCGGTTTTTTGGTCGTTGGCCTTTTCGGAAACATCCGCTCGATGACTCCACTTCTCGTGGTGTCGGCCAGCCAACAGTTTCAGCCAGTAGAGCGGAAAATATCGCCAACAATCTCAATTCACAGCTTTTTTATTAGTGTAGAGCCTCTGTTTTTTTTATTTAAACTTTATTTAACCAGATTAATCAATGGGATTCTGCTTGTCTCATCAACTTCAAATATTAGTAAATTATTAGTATTTATTTACAGTAAATATTTTAGTAATGGGGGGAAAATGCATACAATAAAATACACTTTTGTGTAACTTAGTTCTGACAACAATACATGGCTCAAACAGACCTTAAAGAGTCATTTAATCATGACTTTTAGAAATACAACAACACAAATTGTCAGAAAGAGAAACAGAAATATGCCCTTTATATTTCTAATATTGGTTGCTGCTGGTGGAGTTTATGCAATTTAATTTAGAGAAGAAGTAAAGACACGCTAAGCTCTCTCAATAACAGGAAGGAAGAGACAATTCAATTGTGAATCTGAATTGAATAATCCAGTTTTACTTTGTATTTGCTGCCACAAGTGAGAGATGTAAACTCTCCAGTACTCATTCATGAGATAATTACTTTATAAATCTAAATTGTTGAGCGGATGTTTCATCATCATTTTGAATTTATGAATTTATTAAACTCAAGCTTTCAGTACTTCCCCTCTGACCCTAAGAGTGATCTTTTGACCTGACATCTTGCAGCTGTTAATGCTTTCATGTGATGACATGGTGTTGTATGATTCATTTAAAAGGAAGTGTGAGTTGACTTTTCTGTAAATCTCCTCCCTCTTCTTTATGTGCAGGTGTGAAGAAGCCTCCATTAGCTCCCAAACCTAAACTCCCATCTCCCACCAAACCCTCTCCCCCACCCATCGCCCCCAAACCAGGCCTCCTCTCCCAGCCTTCGGTCGTCTCCCAACCCTCCCCTGCTACTCTCAAGAGGACAAAACCGGCCGTCGCCCCCAAACCGTGCATTCCCAAATCCCCCGCTTCGTCTCCCACTGTTTCACCCCCGCCACCCAAACCCGGTGAACCCTTTATCCTATCACAGGAAGTTTTAGGAGATAGCCTCTCGCTTCTCAACTCCAGAAATGGGATCTTATCAGAGGCGAGCAAACGTGACTCGGATTACATCATTCCCACCTGCTCCTGTGGGCTCCACCAGGACTGCTCCCAGTGCCAGCGTCTGGAAAACGGAAATACAACGAGCGATTTGCACGACGAGGTGTTGCAGAATGGGATTTCTACAGAAGGATTCGCAGGGACGAGGCCACAAGAGAAAGCAGAAAACCGAGAGGAGAGGGTAGATAAGGGTGACGGTGGAGGGATTAGCAAAAAGCCAAGGGATAAACCTCAAAGACAGAAACATCTGGACAGGGGACTGGTTAACAAAGAGACACAGAGGACTGAGGAGACTTTAAAACACCAGGAAAGTGCTGTTAATGAACCCGATGTTTCAAAAGAGGATGTACAAACAGAGGCCCAAAACACAGATTTAACAGAGTCGGCCTGTGATGTTGCAGGCAGCATCATTGTCTCCCCGAGTATCACTCCTCATGAGTCTTCTGCAGAGTCTGTTCAGGAAGAAGTGCCTAGTGAGCCTATCAGCAGGTTACACCTGGATCTGCAGGTCCCTGCTGCCCCCAGTAAGCCTCTCCCGGTCCCTCAGCCACGCAGACTTAAAAAGCCAGCCCTGATGAGGCAGGATGGCGTGGAGGCCCAGGATCACATGGCGGAGGAACAAAAACAGGAGCTTGAGATGCGAGAGGATGAGGGGAAAGTGAATCTAGCAGGTCTGTTTCTCAGTTCAGACGGCGAGGAGCTCAAACAGGACACATGTGTCGACCTTTTACCCCAGGAAGACTTGGGAGACGATGAAACTGACGCACCCGTCCCCCCTCCTCGACAAACCTCCCTCTCACCTCGCCTTCACAGAACTATCCACTTGCCGCCCTCTCTCAACAAAAACACCTCCCACTCTTTAGTCCTGCTCTCACACGCCGACTCAACGAGCCACAAAAAGAGGGGCGAGGAGCACAAGGTGGTGGAGGATGAGGAGGACGGGTACGGCGACTTTGAGCGCTACCCGATCACTCACAGCCTCCCCAAACAGATCAAACTCGGCTGTCATCCTCCTCTGGCTAACGCGAGGAAAGCCTTCTCCGCCGAGGACCAGCGGTCGCCGAGGGCGCCCCCCAGAAAACCTCAGAGACACAGTCTGCCAACTCCACCTCCGCCCTCGATCTGCCCTCCTGCACCTCCACACGCTAACACCCCGATGAGGGAGCTGCCCGCGCCTCCTCAGGAGAAAACAGCCTGGCGCTTCACCCGACCCTGCGTGACCTTCTTCAGCCGGCAGATTCCCACCAGGAGCAGCGTGCCGCCAAAGAGCAGAGCTCCGGCGCTGGGGGGGAAGCAGAGGGCGCAGTCCTTCTCTGCAGCCGACCTGGCAACCCGGGCCGACTCGAAGAGAAGCCTCTCATTCCGCAAGCTGCTGGAGCTCCGGCTGTCTGTCAAGATGCTGCCGAAACTGCTGGCGAAGGGGGGGCAGTCTCTGGACTGTACCAGCGTGGACTCACACCGGGTGGAGAAGAGCCTGGAGCGGCCCAGCAGCTGCATAGTGGAGTCTGATATCTGTGGAGAGAACGGAGAGGAGCCAGTGGAGTATGAGAACGTTCCTCTGTATGAGGAGATCCCAGAGTACATGAACCTGCCGTTCCACGGTGCGAGGCTGGGCTGGCCTCATGACCCTGACGGAGACGATTCAGACATCTATGAGGTGCAGGACCCCTATCACAGGGGCTTCGACCACGAGTACGAGAGGTACGTTATCTCACATGTTAGAAGTTTGTAAACATCTGAATTAAGGGTGCAACTAATGATTATTTTCATGTCTGATTAATCTATCTATTTTTGTGGCATTTTATTTTATTACAGTAGAGAAATTTCTTTCCAAAATTAATTAAGTGACATAAAATGCATTTTTCCTCCCTATGTACTAAATGACCATTAATCGATTATCAAAATTATTGATATTCTTGATTTATATTTTATCTATTAACCCTCTAATCGCTTCAGCACTTATCTTATTTTTTTTTTTAAATCATGCTTTTTGTTGTTTCCTTAGGAAAATAGACTACAACCTAAACCATAACAAATAAAGTAATATGTACATATAATAACAGATAGTAACTGTAAATTGAAAAACAAAGTATTCAAAAACAAGGGAGGAGAAAAAAATGGTAATAAAATAATAAAATTGTAATAAAATAACAATATAATGATAATATATAATAAACAACAATAATACAAAAAATAACTTGTAATAAAATAATATAATAATAATAATGATGATGATGATAATAATAATAATAATACAATTTTTTAAAAATCATCTTTCTAAGGTGTTACAGCTGTCGTGTCTAAAGAGGATTGATCATCTCAGTCAGAATAATCTCTCATTATAATAGAAAATACTGAAAACTAGGGCTGGATGATATGGAGAAAATCAAATATCACAATATTTTTTACCAAATACCTCGATATCGATATTGAACGATATTGTAAGATTGACTATTGGTGCTTTTACAAAATATTTACACAAAGAGCTATTCGATAAATAATCCTCGGTAGCGTGGGTAAAGGCAAATAATAGAAGAGCTAGAGCAGTCTGGTAAGTTCAGAAAATTACTTAACTGTAATGCAGCCTTTAAAACCAGGAAAAGACAACACTTATGCCATAATACAATATCCAAAATCTAAGACGATGTCTAGTTTTATATCACAGCATTGTCCAGCTCTATTGAAAAGTTGTGTTTAACCGCCATTATCAAAGAAATTTCCCAGTTGAGTTCAAGAAAAGAGGCATGTTTATGCTGTGAATAATGGCAGCTAGTGTGTGTGTGTGAGAGTTGATGTTGGCCCACAGCTGCTCTACAACACCTGCTGCCACTCTGTAATTCCAGGTGAGCCGTAGCTTCAGTGTGGGAACCGTGGCGTGCGACAGGTTGCACAGGTGACATTAGTGGTTTGCATTTACAAGAGTGTGAAAGTTGCCCTTTGAGCCAGTGGCGTTTGGATTTGAATGGAGCATTGATGTGCAGCAGGTCGGCCTGTTTTCCTGTGGGTTATTTTCAGTGGCCAGGGCAGGAAATGTCTGAGAATCGCAGAAACGCCACACAGCTCTCTAGAACAGGGAAAATAAACCTCCAGCAACCACCAGCCTCCTCCTCCTCCTCCTTCTCTTCCTCGGCCTGCACGCCCTCGCACTGCGTTTAGCCTCTTCCTAACCTCATCACTCCATTTCTCTCCTCTGTGTCTCTGAAGTGAGCTCTGTTCTCATCCAGCTAAATGAAAAAATAAATCTTCTTTTTACATCTCACCTGTGGAAAAGCAGCAGATACATAATACATAGAAAGAGAAATTAAATATTTAAATTGAAGGATTTAAAGGACAGTGAACAGAACCAGTAAAAATAAATTATATCACCAGACAACGCCGTGGTAGCGATTTGTCAATCACAAGGTAGCCCCGCCCTAAAGCATACCTGCTTTATGGTCTATTTGACTCTAAATGGGACTATAATTTACTAAATGAACATCATGCTGTATTGAAGAAGACTTGAAACTAGCGATTGAGACCATAAACTCATGTTTACAATGTTTACTGAGGTAATAAATGAAGTGAGAAGTAGGCTCATTTTCTCATAGACTTCTATATAATCAGACTTCTTTCTGCAACCAGAGGAGTCGCCCCCTGCTGGCTGTTAGAAAGAATGCAAGTTTAAGGCACTTCAGCATTGGCTTCACTTCTCAGACCCAGAGGTTGGCGCCTAGAAGTGTTAATTAAAACAGTCAAGGGACAACATCAGCAAATTTCCCATGTCACATTGGTGCTATTAATGCTCCTGTTGAGCCACTCTGTTCTTGATATTAGGCCCAGCCTGTTGTGATGTTCCCATGATAGGTGCCGTGCTTCCTGTTTTCCTCTGTCAGACCGAGGCACTATGAGTGATGAAGTCGAGGCCACGTTAGGTGACGACGTGAATCAGCCGTTAAAAACAATTAAGATGTTCCCTGCTTCTTAATGCTGTCTGGTATGCAGCGGAGTGTTTCTGTGTCGGAGAGGAGAATCTGTAGTGTTTCCCAGGCATCTCAGCCTGTTAAGTTTATGTAAGTAGCCTCGGGCTGTAAACAAGTGGCGCTCTGTGCCGGATCCAGTGTGTTGGAATGCTCCACTATAGAGAAAGCATAAGGGAGGAAGAGCGAGTGTGTGTTACGATTTAGGTCAAAGAAACTGTCGGGAGGCACGTAAGAAAAACACGGAAGTGGAGAGAGTGGGCTATTGCTGATGAGGGTGAAAGGAAATGTGAGAATTTTTGGAGTCCCACAGTCTTTCCTATCTCATATTTATTCTGAGCCATCACCCTTTTCTCCAGGCCTCTATACAGAGAGTCGTGTAGGGAAGAGAAACAGCAGGACGGGGGATGAGGAGGTGAAATCAAAACACATTAACGCCTCCTCATTTCTTTGAAATCGGACAGCTTAATTGTAGAGTAAAGTTAAAAACATGAGTGACACACAAACACATGTTGGTGCTTGCTGTAACCTGGCAGACAACTCTTTCTGAGGGTAGAGCGGAGCCAGCATGTTGTCTCACTGCCAGCAGCAGGTCTATTAAGACGCAGGATTTAATCTCTTTAATTGGCAGAAACAATATTATGGATATAGGCCTGACTTAAATATAATAATAAATAGGGCTGGGCAGTATGGCTGAAATCAATATTACAATTAGGGCTGTCACAATATCAGATTTTCACTACATGATTTTCGTGGCCGTAAGAATTCACAGTAATGATATCATCGCTAGGGATGCACGATATGGATTATTTTTTAAGCCGATGCCGATAACCGACACTGATAAGATAACCGATAATTTCACATTTTTGTATTTTAAAAAGAAATTCATAATTTGTAGTTTTTGCACACCCGAGGTTAAAGGTTAAAGATGAATGAATGAATATTCCATAGCTCTGAACTGATCAAGTCTAACTGACATCACAATTGTTAACACAACAAAAACAGTTGAACAGTTCTGACTCTTCAAATGTTCATTTTTTTTTTTCTAGTAAAGTGCATCAAAAAACTTGTATTGCAATCGTGTTGTCTTTCTCTGAAACTGTTAAAAACATCAACATATTCAACGTCATGTTTGGCTCTTTACTCAGCGTGCAGCACTTGTGCTTCTTCTCTGTGTTTATTGGTGGATCACAAACCAACTTTAAAAGTGCATACCGCCACCTACCAAAATGAAAACGCTGAAATGATTCCTATTATAGATGTGTAATCAATGTTTTCCACCGTACAAGACCTCTGAATGAGTTTCACTCTGACTCATGTGCTTCTTGTGAGTAAAGATTAAGTTTGTTGTTCAATTTATCATTAAGTCCCCCCTCTTGCACAAATCTTTAATCTTTATTTATCCAGGGAGTGTTTTTCTCCTCTGCAGCCCTGCCCTGCTTCTCATTCACACATCTAAACATTCCTCATAAAGCAAAGCTAAATTCTGCTGCGTGTCTCTGTGTGTGTTGTGTTGAATATGTTGAATGTGTGCAGTGGCTGGCTGGGGCAGGACGTCCACTCTGAGGAGGAGGAGATCAACAGTTCAGATGAAGAGGACAACAGCTCCACCTCCAGCAAGGAGCAGCTGGACGAGGCAGACCGACAGGTAATCACCTCCCTCTCAACTGCATTCAGTCATTATACAGCAATGACTATAAAGTAATAAAGTCATTAGGTATGAATAAAACTGAAACTGAAACGTTTGTCAGAGCCTGGTGACGGATCATTTCAATGCTTGTTTAGGCCGATACCAAAACAATAAAAAGTTGTTTTTATACAGACCTGCTTTTGGTTTCCACCAGTGGAGTTTCCCTATTATAATCCTTGTTGGTATATTTTTCAATAGCCGTTCAGTGAAGACTTTAAAAAAAAAAAAAAAATTTGGATGTCAACTTTTATTCTTTCAAAACTGGCCAGTCATTGCACATTTCAACCGAAATTATGGCTAAAATAAATAAAAACACACACTAATGCACATATATTATACATATATTATAATGAATCATATTAGCAGATAATGATTATTTTTATTATTGATTAATCTGACTTATTTTGTTGATCATCAATTATTTGTTTTAGTTTCAGTTTAATGTTTTTGACAAGAGAACCTGTCAGCTCAGCAATAAAAGCACTAGTCACATATAAAAGATAAAATGACATTAATATGATAGAAAAACAATGATAAGATAAAATGACAATAAGTTGTAAGATAAAAAGTTATTTTGTTTATAAAATAAAGAGCCCAAAGTGACATCTTCAAATTGGTTTTGTCTGACCAACAGTCCAAAGCCAGAAGATATTAAAATATGCATGATATAAAATAGAAAAAAAGCAGAAAATCCTCACATTTAAAGGGTATTTTTTTCAGCCTGGACCCTATTTTCCCATGTTTTTGTTTCTAACTGTCTAACGGGGACAACAGTTTCTTAGATTGGTCAAGTATTGAAGGACCTTTACCCTTTAAGAAGCTGGTGCCAGCAAATGTTTGCCATTTTTGGTTGAAAGGTCATTCAAACTCACAAAGATTTACGAAAAAGTAAAAAAAAAAAAAGAAAAACTTTGTGCAACAGAAATGTTTTGACCTCTCAGATTTATCATGTGACCCCTTCAGGGTTCCTGAACCCCATGTTGGGAACCACTGCTGTAATGTGGCTGCTTTTATTCTCACTTTACAGATGAGGGAAATACTACAGAAATGTTACTAGTTACAGACTCTGAGCTGTTTTCCGACAGGATGCCAACATGTAAAACTGGCAGAGCATTTTTACGGATTACAATGGGCGTCTCTCGTGTCACTGCTGGTGACTAAACTGTCGCTGCAGCCACTGGAGATTGTGTTCACGTTTGCTGCCAAGTGTGTTCGTCACAGCTCTCCAGAAGTGTGTGTGCTGAAGGGGGGGGGGTGCTGAGCAAACACAGAAGGGTTACAGGTTCAGGAATAGCTCTCTCAATGAGCTCCGTGTCTTCGTCCTGTGTGACCCTCTCTATGATACTGTCAGCACCTGTGTCTGATGCCCCTCAGACCTCCAGGGTATCAGACACATACAGGCTCCGATAGGACCAGTGGGGACATTTCGGTCAAGGCTGCGGTCCAAATTAAGTCATTGAAAGACCGCCCCATTACCATTCAACAACACACACCATCAGAAAGACACAGGGAGAGGAGAGAGAGGGGGAGAATGGAAAGGTCGGGTTCTGATTGAGCTGTTGTTTTGGAGGCTTTAAACTCAGTCTAGATGGTTTCACAGAGCGAAACGGGATCCCAGTGATCATGGTGGTTTGCAGCGAGCCCGTGAGTGTACAGTGTTTTGTTAAAATCAGTCGCTGCTAGCATTTCTGCAGCATTTAACTGTTTGTGTTTCTCCTCTTTCCAGCAAGAGGATGAGATGAAGAGGAAGAAGGTGGTGCACATCGCCCAGGAGATTATGAGCTCAGAGAAAGTGTGAGTTTTATAATGATGCGGAACACATAATAACACTAATGTGCCGTATTTATGGTCATCTAACTGATGTGTTTCTGCTCTTGTTTCAGGTTTGTGGACGTCCTGAAGCTTCTTCACATAGTAAGTTGTATTATTTATTCCACAGTTGCATTAAAGGAACACTTGTTTCAGCAGCGCCCAACATAATAAATGGTACTGTATGTTTTTGTTACCCGCGCCGTGATTGTTTTGAGTGGCGTTCAAAGCTTTCTCCCAGGGATGGACATGAATTAATGAGGTCCTGGCTGGTGTTGTCTTTGCTCAAGTGCCCGTACGGAGTTGAATAATGCAGTTATTCCTCCACTGAGGCTTTTAAAGTTGCTGCGTTGGAGGGTTTTTGGTTTCCCGTGGGCGGCAGTGGGCAGGTGAACGCACGGCCGCAAGTAGGGAGGCGGCGCTTTGATCGGTCCCATTATGGAGAGAATCTGTCAGGCAACAGTGTGTGTGTTTTAGAGAAAGTAAAAGAGAGCACGAGTGAGTCCTCAGTTTAAGGTTTGGTTTGGCTCTGTTGGTGAGTTTAAATGCCAAAAAGTTTATTTTTATTGATCATTTCATGTTAAATACAGTAAGTGGGGTGAAACGGGCAACACAACTCAGTTTCTCCATACAGTTTATTGTTTTGTTGACATTTCAGTCCATCGTTCTTTGTTTTGCAGTCATCACCATGTGGTAGCTTTCTTGCGAGCAGCCTTCATTTTTTTATTTTATTATTTTTTTTATTGGTGCAAAAACAAAACAGCAGTGACTTTACAGGTGGGACAAAAATGATAAAAAAAACAGGGGAGAAATACCCAAGAAAAGACCAAGACTAACAGGAACCATGTGACTGGATGACGTCCGGTTGTTGTCATGGACAAAATGCTTAACTGTACACACTGACATCAGCAGAATCAAGTTCTATTTGTAAACTTAGCGTGTAATGTTATCAATATATGAGAGTACTTTTTATGTCTTTTGTTTAAGTTTGTTAGTTGTAACATTGGACAGAGAAGCTCTGTTTATGGAGATGTCAAGGACAGACTGTAGTCGGTCGGTCTGTCCTGAGGGGAGTCCCAGGTGAGAGGGGTCAAGGGTCCACCTGTCTGGCCGCCTCAGACGAGGCTTTAAAGAAACCCACCGCAAGATTAGTAGAAATTGTCCCAGGTGAGAGGGGTCAAGGGTCCACCTGTCTGGCCGCCTCAGACGAGGCTTTAGAGAAACCCACCGCAGGATTAGTAGAAATTGTCGTCCTATGGCTGGCGGGGGAGGGCGAGGCGCCACGCTCTGTCCAAGAAAAGAGGTCAGATCGCATTCTTCTCTCTCGGCGGACGGCCTGGCCGCCCGGCAGCTGCTTCCTCAGGCCACGGAGACGACCTCCAGACACACGCATACCTTAGATAATCCACTCTGTGTGAGTGAGTGAGTGAGCGTGTGTGTGTGTGTGTGTGTGTGTGTGTGTATGTGTGTGTGCAGGTGGGTGCGTGGGTTGGTGACTAAGTGTGTGCATACTTGTGGCAAGTCGTCCAGCCGACGTGTTTACATTTTTGTGTCCCTCTTTTTGAAGTGTATTTGTAGCCAACGTTCATGTGCATGTCGTCAATATTAAGACGACAGTTTGTCAGTTTACCTGAAAGTGTGCAGTTTTTATTTTTTCCCTGATTGTCAGATCTTTGTGTCATAGGGTCCAAAACCCTATTATAAGTGCACAAGTAATACATAATCAATACATCATGATAGGGCTGGGCAATGTATCGATATTATATCAATATGATATGAAACTTTATCGTAATATTGCATAAGTGTTGTCTTTTCCTGGTTTTAAAAGCTGCATTACAGTAAAGCGATGTCATTTTCAATATATAAGACAACAACAAGATAAATACTTCTTTAGAAATATATATATTACATCAAATTGAATTTATGAAAAACATGTTACTGATCCGTATGATATTGAGTGTGACTGTTGTTTTTCATCACATGTGTTTTTACTGCTAAAGGAGCTCTGCTGCTGTCTCATGAAAGTTAATGATGCAGTGAGGATATACTGCACATATTAACCAGGACATCAGGATCCTGCGTGGCCTCCCTGCTTCCTTCCAGGTGGATGTGTGTGTTGGCACCCTAGAAGTCAAGAGTGCTGAGTCAGCTCTCTGTGTGTGTGTTTGTGTGTGTGTAATACGTGCAGCAGAGATGTGGTGTTAGGGTGGAGGAGGGGGCAGTTTATGAAGTGATATCCAGGTGTTCCTGTTCAGTAATACAGTGTGTTGTCATGTGTCACCCCACCCTGTACAGCTGTGTGTGTGTGTGTGAAATAGTACTGATAGTATTCCCCCTCTGTGTCTTCCTTCAGGACTTTCGGGATGCTGTCGCCAAGGCAACCCGTCAGAATGGGAAGCCGGTGGTGGACGAGCGGATCCTCAACCAGATCCTGTATTACCTGCCACAACTCTACCAGCTCAACAGAGACCTGCTGAGGGAGCTGGAGGACAGAGTGGCACACTGGTAAACACACATATTGTTGGAACTACAGCTCCCATAATGCCCTGGGGGATACTTTGATACTGAGGAAAACTTAACTTTAACCTAACTTTTTCTATGATTTCTAAGTGGATTTATAGACGTAGTACCTTAATATCCTCCATGAGCTGTGTGTCACGGCCACTGCTGCAGCTCCAACTGCTGACCGTGTAGATAAATGATCTACAATAACTACAATAGCTAACTTCCTGTTGTTTTGTATGCACCTGTCCCTTTAACCTCACGTAGTATCTTTACCTCACATCTCTCCCTCTGTGCCCCACCCCCCTGCAACTCTCACGGACCTTCCTTACAATTTGAAAAACACCCTAATTAAGCCCCTTTATAAGGTAGTGCTATGACAAAAGCTGTCATCCAAACTGTTCAAACAATGAGACGTTTCAACATCGACTTGCTCTAATTGCTGTCTTTGTACAGTTTTACAGTGCAACTACCAATTTTAAAAGACAGTTTGGGTACTTCAGTCGTTATTTTCTCTCTCTATAATAAGTGTTTTACCTACTTTGTGTTTAACTGGAGGTTTGTTTACAACCTCTCAGATAATTTCAGTCCTCATGCTGCTGCTCTACTGCACTTTAATTTAGCAATATTACTACATCCCTAGATCTTAGCAGTTGAGTATGTGAGTAAAATATAATCATAAACACTAAAGGAAGTTATCTTACCTCGGTAAGTAGTACCTTTAACACTAAATCAGTATTTTACATTTGAAAAAGTATAAATAAATGAACACTTTTTCTTACAATAATCCCCATCTGGAGTTCCTTCTTATATTTACGTTTCCATCTACTATTCTACTACTGACTGAGTCGGTTGACTGACTGTTTACGTCTGTGTGGTTTCAGGAGCGATCACCAGAGACTGTCGGACATCTTTGTCCAAAAGGGTCCTTACCTGAAGATGTACTCCACCTACATCCGCCAGTTTGACAACAACGTGGCTCTGCTGGACGAACAGTGCAGGAAAAACACCGCGTTCGCTGCTGTCGTCAGAGAGTTTGAGGTAAAGCTGGAAATACAGTTTGTTTTTATTGAGTATCATGTGTTTTCTTACAGAGAAAGGATATAGGTTGGAATATTACTCATTTTCTTCTTCTTTGTCTTCTTCTTCTTCGTCCAGAAGAGTTGTTTTATCTTCACATATCTCTAACGGTTAATTGGAAGCTTCGGTGTCTGTGTTTGTTTTGTCTCAGACGAGTCCACGATGTGCCAGTCTGGCTCTGAAACACTACCTGCTGAAACCAGTGCAGAGGATCCCTCAGTACCAGCTGCTGCTCACAGGTACAAACAAACCTCGTTCTGGTCGGTTCTACAAACCGCTGCACACTGGAGGGTCAAAGGGTTTGTTGAATCATGGCGCTCCTTTTATTGACAGCACGTGAGTGAAGTCAGGTCTTTTCTTTGCTTTGGTACCATACTGGCACCCAGTGGACAGTAACAGAAACCTGAGGAGTACCAGTTTGACAAATTCTGCAGAACAGATTTCAAATATTCAAAATAAATTTAAACTAAATGAGACGCTGAAAATGAGGAATTTCACATAAAACTCGTATTATATCATCAAAGAAGAAATATAGGAAATAACATTTTGTAATTCTTTAGTTTTATGTCTCTCCCCGGTGCCAAGACCCAGAGCAAATAATGTGTTAATTGTTCATTAAAAATGTGTGTTGTCCTTTATGGGCTACAGTCTTTTCTGTAGGACATGATGTGTTTTCTCTGTACAATTTTTCTGAGAGGTAACTGGGAGGTCCAGTTTAGCAGAACTAGACAATATCCACTTTTTTTGCTCAAAATAAATTGAAACTTCATTTCCAGATTATCTGAAGAACCTTCCAGAGGACTCCGAGGACTATAAAGACACACAAGGTCAGACGATACTCTCCATCAGTGTCTACCAGGATGATCATTACATGAGAGAACGTACGTCAAACACTAATGTTTTATCTTTTGCTGTCCGTGCAGCTGCCCTCAGCATCGTGAAGGAAGTGGCCAACCACGCTAACGACATCATGAAACAAGGGGTGAGTCCGTATTCCACACAGAGTTTTAAGTTTTGTTCTACTTCCGCCTCGTGTTTTCTCCTCACCTCTCTGATGTTGTTTTCTCAGGATAACTTCCAGAAGCTGATGCAGATCCAGTACAGTCTCAACGGTCACCACGAGATCGTCCAGCCAGGCAGGGTGAGTCTCTAAACAGTTTTTTATAAAATCCCTCCCAAACCAAAGTTCATCATACTCCAGTTAGGTTTGTCACAAAGGTGTGAATTCTTTCAGGAGACTGCCGAATACCAGTGTTACTGATATTTAAACTAGTTTCCTTTGCCTATGTTTAACAAATACGACGAGACACAGAAACACAACACTCACATTTATCTATTTATGTCCATATTTGCAGGTGTTTCTGAAGGAGGGAACTCTGATGAAGCTGTCCAGGAAAGTCATGCAGCCTCGGATGTTCTTCCTGGTGAGCCATAACTAAATCCACTTTATGCTGTCAATACTCCTAAAAACAGATATCTGTGCAGTTGCTTGTGCCTTTCCTTCTGACGTTTTCTTTTGTCTGTGTTTTCTTCAGTTTAATGATGCACTCATGTACACCACTCCGGTCCAGTCCGGCCAGTATAAACTCAACAGTGTCCTCTCTCTGGCTGGGATGAAGGTTAGAGACACACTGCGATTGTGGCCCACTCATGTTTGTTTTATATACTCACTTAGTATGTTCTCTATGCACACTGATTATTCCTATTCTTACCATTACTATGTGTCTTTTTTAAGATTTTGTTCTTGTCTTAGATGTTTTTCTTCATTTATATTTAAAATTTGATTCCATATTGCATTTTTTATCATAGCTTCGCCTCTGATCTCTTGCTGTCTTTTGAAGCGCTGTTTTTGATTCACAGTCCTTTTAAATTTACAAGTGTTCATCCATACTGAAACATCAGCTCTAGTCAATTATTGAGGACAGTTATAGCTTTGCTCATACATTTTCAATGGCGCCAAATCTCTGGTGGTAATGTGTTATTTATGGATTTCTGCGTGTTTTCCAGGTGAGTAAACCGAGCCAGGAGGCCTATCAGAACGAGCTGAACATTGAAAGTGTTGAACGCTCTTTCATCCTGTCTGCCAGGTCAGCACGCAGTCTTAGTGATCATCAGATTCTGCACATAATGAGCTGTAAATATTTAGAAATTGAGTTGTTTGCTGTAGCTGAGAGCTGTGATGTATCTTGTGCTTGCAGCTCAGCCACAGAGAGAGACGAGTGGCTGGAGGCCATCGCTAAGGCCATAGACGACTACACCAAGAAGAAAATCACCTTCATATCAAGTCGAAGTCAGGAGGAGGTAAAACTATACACCTGTGTGGGTGTATGTTATAAATTCACCCTGAATGCGCCCATGTTAATCCTCACTGTCTCGACTCAGGCGGAGGGCGTTGTCGACACTGGGGCCCCGCTGGGTTCAAAGGCTCCCATCTGGATCCCAGACCTGAGAGCCACCATGTGCATGATCTGCACCTGCGAGTTCACACTCACCTGGAGGAGGCATCACTGTCGCGCCTGTGGCAGGGTCTGTACCGCTAAGAGACTACCACTACCGCTACTCCTACAACACGTCGTTTAATTAACCGTCTTCTCATCGCAGCTCCATGTGTGTCTACAGGTGGTGTGTCAGGCGTGCTCCGCCAATAAGTACTACCTGGAGTACTTGAAGAACCAGCCGGCACGTGTGTGTGATCACTGCTTCGTCAAACTGCAGGAGAATAGTACGTAAACAGCATATATATATATATATATAAACAACAATGAATTGATCCTACTAACAAGTATTGTCTGTAATATATCTTCTTCTCCTTCTGTGCCATAGAGCTCCATTATTGGAGACAAAAAAACAATATATTAAAAACACATTAATGGGCCACACTGTTGCACTGGCTGACATGTTCCTTCATCACTGTGAACACACACACTACCAGCAACCTAAACCATAACAAATAAAGTAATATGTACATTTAATAATAACAAAGTATTCAAAAATAAGGGAGGAGAAAAAATGGTAATAATGAAAAAATTTAATTAAAAAGATAATATGAAAAATTAAAATATATAATAAATTAAAAACTCTAAATAAAAGAAATTCAATGTAGTTTATTTTGACTCAATCAAAAGTCCCCAACAAATAATAAGTCCCCAACCAGTCCCCTACTAATTTGATTTAATTTCTTGAATAATATATGTATTTTTTGTGATTTTTTTTTTTTTTTTGTTCTTAAAACCAATGGACTGCCTTTTTTGATGTCTGTGAAGCAAACAATAACAATCATAATTGTAAAAAACTGATAGAAGGAAAGTATTGAGAGACGGACTAATGCATTTTTGGTCTTTTCATGGGATTTGTTGACGATATTGAAGATAACAAAAATACATAATGGTACATATGGTTTTGGCTTATTTATTTATTTATTTATTTATTTATTTATTTATTTATTTATTTATTTATTAGGTGACCGCTGTGCCTCAACATCAGTTTCTCCGATCAAATCTGGAGCTTTCTCCTTCACGAGAAAACAGAAGAAGATTCCTGCTGCACTAAAAGAGGCAAGGAACATAAATTAATTTGCTGTGTACATTTTGGTGTATTTTTTGTATCTTGTATGTGAAGGGATTAATTTTTCTCATGCTGTTTTTCCAGGTGTCCGCTAACACTGAGAACTCCTCCATGAGCGGCTACTTAAACAGGTCAAAAGGCAACAAGAAGCAGTGGAAGCGGCTGTGGTTTGTCATCAAGAATAAAGTCCTGTACACCTACGCTGCCAGCGAGGTACTCACGCTGTGTCATTTTGTTGTTTCACCAAACTCTGTGCAGCTTTTTATACCTGTATGGTTGAGTAATAATTTCTCCCTGTAGGATGTTGCGGCGCTGGAGAGTCAGCCGCTGCTCGGTTTCTTCCTGAGGGAGGAGAAGAACGGGCCGGCTCAGAAGCTGCAGTTTAAGCTGTATCACAAAAACACGCTGTTTTACATCTTTAAAGCTGACGACATCCCCACCGCACAGAGGTAATTGAATTAACCCTTTCAACTCCACTCCTCTTTTTCATAGACCTGTTTTTGTCTTTTTTAGGGGGGTACAGAGTGTCTTTATGGAGAGATAACAGGTCAACAGTAGATTTCTGCAAGAATTAAATTTTTCGGCGATTGGATGGCGAGCACTTCTGTTGTGTAAACTGCTCAGAAACCCCCTTATTGTCAATCTAGCTAGGAAAGCCGTTCATCCTCTGAATGCTCTAGGTCTGTAGTTTGTGGCTGTAAAGTTTCACGAGGCTGTGATTATCCTAGAGGTCACCACAAGGTCATTTTATTCTGAGGTGAAGTTTAAAAAAATGGTCTCAATACAATGTTTGTCCCACTGGTAGCTAATTTTCTGTTTTTGTATTTGTGTCTTCAGATGGATCGAAGCCTTCCAGGAGGCGATGATTCTTGAACAGTAATTAGGTTTTACAGCAGTGAAGTGGCATCACAGCCCCGGAGCCAGTTAATAAGACAACTTACGACCCCCGATTGATGTCAAGTCGGGGGTCACCAGCTCAGGAAGGACTCCGGATGGACTGTTTACTTTAAACCCACTGCAGAACGCCACGTTACTGTATGTGGGTGGAAACCAGACCGCTTTTCCCCTCAAAGAACTGGATCTCTAATTTCTACCAACAACATCTACTGATGCTCAGCTGAGATCAGAGTTAATAGTTTGTCGCAGCTGTGGGTCAAAGGTCAAGTCCAGAAGCACGTCTGTGGAAGTGAGACGGAACAGTTGTCGGGGAATATTTAAAGCCCTCAGAAAGCTGAGGAAGTCTGGGAATTATTTTTAATTGCAAACGGATGAAGGAATTACTTTTGTGTGAAAGAAAATATACAAAACTGTCCACCTTCATTTGATCATGTTGATATTGGCGAGTTTAAAACCTACAGTGTCGTTTTGTTAAAGCAAAAAATCTAAAGAGAATTTAAAAATACACACACACATTATAAAATATTCGAAGATGTTTCATCTGTATCATGGATGCAAAGTGTCGCCGATGTCTGTTCAAGAGTTCAATGATGCAACTAGGTGGGATTTTACTGTGAAAATCCAGCTTCTACAAAGAAACAGGAAGTTCTGCTCTTTAGGTTGATCTCTCTGGTTAAGAGATTTTACTCCTGTATATTTCAAATTTAACACACAAAACATTTAAATGATGGTTTAAAGAAACATCCTGGAGAAAACTGGAAATGTCATGAATAATGTAGATATTTTTTCATACAGTTTTTAAAATGTATTTTTGCCTGTTTAGCCACATTAGAAATGGTTTAATGGGTAAAAACTGTGTATATGGACATGAAAGAGCAACATTGACCTTTTTTATATCGAAGCCGAGAGCTAATATTTATAAAATAGGAAGATTTATTGTTTGAAGAGCACAGGCTGCCGCTTATTTTGGGAGTCAGGGTTTGTTAGGAAATATGTTTCCATCAGTTATTCTTTTAAATTTAAAAGAAAAAAGGGGATTTCTTTTTATGGGCAAATACTGTGGAAAGTATGCATGAACTATATTTCTAAGGAAATGCTCAAAAGAAAGGAAACATTTTGAATTTTGATGCTTGTTTTTGCAGACATTGTGCCTTATATCTCCTGTTTTGAGATGAATTGCAATAATATAGGTGCTCTGTTCGACATTAGTCACTAAATAAGGACACATTTAAGCATCCAGTTTGCAGGACTACTCACTTTCTAGCCAGGGTACTCGAGGTTTGTAGTTTTAAAAACACATTTTTTACACGTCTGTTTCTTCTTGGTTAGGTTTCCATACAGTATGTTGCACTACCCCATTGTCACAGTGGGAGAAATCCTGTTTTTTTTAGTGAAGGAATAAAACGGTTAATTCTGTCATTATAGCTCTCTGGCTGCTGTCGTCATACATTTCATGTGTTAGTGAGGTATAAATCTGCTAGTCCAGGAAGCATTTCTTCACGATTGTACATTAACAGCGACCATTTGTAAACATCTACTCTATCAGAGTTAGAGTCTCTTATATTCTAAACTGTCAGGCAACAGTTTTTAATAAAATATATATAAATATATGTCTTCTCCTGCTGTATTCATTTCCTGTTTTGTTACTTCAAAGGATGAGAAGCAGTGAGCTGTACAAATTACTGTCGCTACTCTAATTTCAGAGTGCAGACAGATGTATGTGGGAGGCAGTTTGTTCAACTGTTTGTCATTTGCATCCATCGTCTGAGTCTCTCTGAGGAGGCGATCAAAGCACTGGTTTGAGAGATAAGGCATTTTTTATGAGTGGATCATGATGCTGAAGCTCTGAATTTGACTTTATGCTCTATTTCCCCTCATATCTCCCTGAGCTGCGACACTCCACCCTGTAGCCCATTGAGAAACTGTCCTTTAATTAAAAACAGTTCACGTCTGTGTCAGGAAACATCGTCTCTGCTGCTGAAGTGTCCTCGAGCAACACGCTGAATACCTGAATTTTCTTTGTTGTTGTTAACATGTTTGATGTGTGAGTTACACTATGAAGGATTAGAAATGCTATATAAACTCATAACAAAAGGCTGCTGCTATAATTTGATAACTTTTAATGTCCTGGAATGTAACATGCTGGAATTAATTGTAATTTTTCGCATTTTATGCATCTTAAATGTGTGAAATATTATTTTCCTGCAGACAAATGCAGCATATAAATTGCATATTACCATGAAAATCTATACCTTCAATTAGGTGTACTTTGAATTTATGACGTGTCGCCTGCTGTATGCATACACTGCACAATACATATGCATATAAACTATGTACATTGAGAATATTGTAGTTGTTGCAGCAGTTAACAGCAACATTTATAATAGTTCAGGATTAAAGTTATATTTGCATGTGCAATGTAAAGTGAAGTGTTCAGTAGCATGCCCTATCCTTGAATTTATAAATATATCAAAAGAAGGGGGAATATGCATGAAATAGAAATATGGCCAAAATAAAAAAGTACTGGCACAATAACAAACCAGATAATAAACCAATAAACACAAACTTTAAAACAGCTACAGTATATCCAAGTGACATATGTGTATATACTGTATATAGTCTCATATGTCTGATATTTTGTCTGTTTTATATACCCTGACCTTTAAAGAAACACAATTTCAGTTGGAATGACAAAATTAAGCTTCTTAAGTCTTCTCTGCATAAAGAAAATCAGCTGGAATGTGATATACTGTTTAATATGATAGTGTTGAACATTAAATATATATATCCTCCTGAGACCCAGCCCATTGACATGTGTCCTCTGTAGTGGACATTTTGTCCACATGCATATCCTATTACTCTTTTGACCTACTCTATCAACCCCTGGTGTATTGTAAGGAGGACATCCTAGGCTTTCCAGTGATATGGCATGTGTGTGTTTTTTTAATCAATTTGAATGTATTCTTGGTTTAATATCACTCTAGAGCCGTAATCTGTTCATTTTTTTTTGTCTTTTCACACTGAAATAGTCCTGTAGTCCACTACAGTGGACAATAAAAATAAAGTTTAACAAGCCTAAACTGTTAAGATTTTCTTTTAAACCTAAATAGGAAGGAAATCACAAAATAATTGGAAGACACTTTTTTTAACTCGGTTCCCAGGAGGATATACAAAGGTCAGACAAATTATATATTCGTTTTTAAATTAAAGCTACTTTTGCTTTGTTATAATAGTATATGTTATATTATTAATATTACACTAGTACTTCTGTTACTACACACATTTGTATTTGTATGCGGAACTAAAGTTTCACAGGCTTGTTGGTGTTACTCGGACCTGTTTTTAACGCACAACAGTCCGTCTCGATTATTCTTCCGTCTCAAGATGGCGGAGTATGTTAACGTCGTCCGAAGGGCTTTGGGACAAATAGGAGGTCACGGAGGAATCCGAGGGCTTTTAACTCAGTTCTTCAGGTTAGTTTAATTAAATAGTTTGTATTGTCTATGACGAATCACTGTTGATGACTGTGAGAGCTTCATAAAGATGTGTGACCCGGGTATGATCATTTAGAGCCGAGTTAGCAGGTTGACAGCTAACTTTTAACCATCCTGCTAACGGAGTCTGGTCCTCCAGCAAACGTTAACGTGTAAACGCGTTTGAATGGAACGGTACGCCAAACTCCATTCAAAAATCTCCTAATTTAAGCTAATGTTCGGCAGCAGCCTTTCTCTCGCTTTAAACTTACTGAAGATCATGACTGAGGTAAAGTTAAGGGTCCACTGATGAATTCGGCTCACAAGTTAGTCACTAAGCAGTGTTTATTTGAGCAACATGTCAGCTTATATAATTGGTTCACAGTGCTTGTTTTCGCAAAATAAAATGGTAAAAAGTGGACTAATATACAGTATGTCAGTATATGTATGTTTTTTTCTGTTTTGTTTTTTTAACTCTATTCTTTCTTTTTATCATTATTATTATTATTTATTTTCTTAATTTTATTTCAATTTTGAATGTTGAAGTTGTTTTCTCTAATGTACTTAATGAGTTTGTCTATAAGCTCATCTACTTAAAAATTGGTTTATAAACTATTGTAATTACGAACTGTTAATTGCATATATGAAAACAACCTTGAAAAAATAAAGTATATATAAAAAATAATAATATACAGTATGTCTTGGGGCAATCAACCTGACTATCATCATTTCATTGGCAGGGTGAATGATGTAAAGACAGGAGCCCTGGTTGGTGTGGATAAATATGGAAACAAATACAATCAACCTGACTTACACGTACACACCAAATACTGACAATAACTGCACTATACTGTATAATGACAGGTATAATCTCATACTGTGCAATATATTCAGGTGGAATTTCATTTCATTCTCACTGTGCAATATCATTTTCCACTTGTGCAATTTTGTTAATAGTCTGTTTATTGTCAACACTGTATATACTGCTCCTTTTTTTATACTTCCTTCTATTTAAATGGTTCATATTCTGTTAGACTTTGTTTAGCTCTTTTTTTTTTACTGTGTTAACTGATGCTTCTTGTTTATTGCACTATCCCCTTTGCTGCTGTACACTGCAAATGTCCCCACTGCGGGACTAATAAAGGAATAATTATTATCTAATCTTATCTTGACTATCATCATTTCATTGGCAGGGCGAATGATGTGAAGACAGGAGCCCTGGTTGGTGTGGATAAATATGGAAACAAATACTTTGAGGACAACAAGCACTACTTCTTTGGTGAGTCGAGTTTCCCCAAATGTGAATGTGAAATGATTTAAACTCAATGGCAAGACATTTGCACCAAAAATACTGTTGTTTTCAGGTGGATTTTGCACAGGATGTTCAGATTTGAGTGCTGTTTTTATCACTCTTTTATAACTAATCTGTTGCAGACAAGTGACACATGTAATTTGGTAACTAATGTCAAAACTGTTCAGGACGTCATCGCTGGGTGATCTACACCACAGAGATGAACGGAAAGAACACCATGTGGGAGGTGGACGGCAGCATGGTTCCAGCTGAATGGTACAACCCAAAACTCTTCATGTTTTCTGGACAAAATTTCCACTATTCACCTTAACCATTTATTTTTTTAAATCTTAGTAGTTTTTACACAACAAAAAGAAATCCCCTTTATACAAGTTCTCCTTTAGATATAGCACGTATTCCTGAATAAAACGCATCAACTGAGGTTTAGTTTTTGAAAAGCAGTTTGTGGTAGACTCAAAACTGTTAAACTCTACTGTAATGTCTTGGCAAGTAGATTGAAAATGATTCTGATGTTTTCACTTCCCATAGAAATGTGACTTCAATGGCGACATAGACAAAAATCACCAAAAAATTAATAAAAATAAATAATTTGCTTGTTATTTCAGTCAGCTACCTTCTTCCTGTTCACTTTTTTAAATCATGCTTTTTATTGTTTCCTTAAGAAAAAAGACTACAACAACCTAAACCATAACAAATAAAATAATATGTACATATAATAACAGATAGTAACTGTAAATTGAAAAACAAAGTATTTAAAAACAAATAATAAAATAGTAAATATAATCAAAAAAATAATTATAAAATAAAATAGAAATTATAATATTTTTTTTTTTTACTCTATGAATACAAATAAATAACCATGTGGGAGGTGGACAGGAGCGTGGTTCCCTGCTGAATGGTATGACCTTAAACTCAATTGTATACATATAATAACAGATAGTAACTGTAAATTGAAAAACAAAGTATTTAAAAACAAATAATAAAATAGTAAATATAATCAAAAAAATAATTATAAAATAAAATAGAAATTATAATATTTTTTTTTTTACTCTATGAATACAAATAAATAACCATGTGGGAGGTGGACAGGAGCGTGGTTCCCTGCTGAATGGTATGACCTTAAACTCAATTGTATACATATAATAACAGATAGTAACTGTAAATTGAAAAACAAAGGAGGAGAAAATATTGTGGTAATAATAATAACAATAACAATAATAATAATAGAAAATATAAAGAAATAAAAAAATGTATAAAATAAAAATGAAATAGAAATTATAATACCTTTTTTTTTTATTTATGAATTCAAATAAATAACTATGTGGGAGGTGGCCAGCAGCATGGTACCCTGCTGAATGGTACGACCTTAGGAGAAAAAAATGTGGTAATAATAATAATAAAGAAATAAAATTAAATATAAATTATGATACATTATCTTTTTTAATTTATGAATACAAATAAATAAAGAAATAATAACAAGAAATATTACTTCCTGCTCACTCTTCAGGCATCGCTGGCTGCACTGTATGACAGACAACCCCCCCACCACACATCCACCAGAGCCCAAGAAGTTCCTGGCCGAGGTCCACCAGTTCAACGTTAGCGGCAGCTCACAGCAGTACGTGCCCTTCTCCACCACCACCAAGAAGATCCACGAGTGGGTTCCACCCAAAGCCGGAGCTCCGTGAACTCTGACTGCATTATTTGTAAATTATAATATCCTGCCGCTGTAGCCAACGTGTCCTAAATAAAATCTATATACAGATATTTGTGAATATGGGAGCGGCAGTTCTTACAGTAAACCTTTTTTGGCAATAGTTGTGTTACCTCACAGGTGGAGAAGATTTGATTTGTGCTGATTTAAGCTCTAAATCACCAAAAATCAATTCTCCAAGCTCCATTTTCTGTACAGTTTCATGCTTTGTTTATACTGCATTTTAGTGGAGACCCTAAAGTTTCCAAAAATACCAAAAATATCAGGTTGAATTTTGGGGATATGTGTCCAAAATGATGCACAACACCGCAATAAAAAAACACTTTCACTCATTGTAAACTTCATAAAGCTTCAGTGAAGAGCTGGAGGAAGTTATACAATGAATATGTGATACTGACAGGCAAGATTTCTCTAACCTTAAAGATACTTAAGGGGAAATATAAGGGTTTTCGTTCTCTCTCAGAAACTTTATTTGCATGCATGTTTTTAAAGGGAATACGTCACTGTTAAAATTCAAAGAAATATCTATTGGTGGGTGGACTGCCCAAATAAGTTTATGTGGAAGGCTGCATGGCTTATGGGTATTTATGTTAAATACATTATTATTATTCAGGATTTTTTGCATCCTCAAATTACCCAGAGATATTTCATTTTGGATCATTTATGATAACCAAAAGCATAAAATCCTCAAATTTGTAGCTCTAGTTGGCTAGTAAAGTAACAATAGCACATTGTATTCTTGTCGGTAGAGCTGCAACAATTAGTTGACTAATCGATTAGTCGGTCAACAAAAAGAATCGCCAAATATTTTCGATAGTCGATTAATCGTTTAAGTAAATTTGAATGCAAAAATGCCTCTCAAATATGGAGATAAGCCTACCTGCTTTTCTCTTTTTTATATCATGTTAAAGTGAGTGTCTTTGGGGTTTGAACTGACAAAGCAAAACATTTAAAGACATCGCCTTGGACATTTTTCACTATTTTCTGACATTTTATTGACCAAACAATCTATTAAATGAAAAAATAATCAGCAGATTGATCGATAATGAAAATGCTTGCAGCCCCACTTATCAGTATGTTCAGTATACTGGTCTCACTATGAAGACAGACACAAGCAGCAGAGACTGTAGCAGTGAGCTGACAGCACAGTGTCTCTCCTGTGTGTTAATCAGGATTATGCTGAGCTGAAGGAAAGTTGCAAAGCAGCATTTCACACTGAGGTGTGTAGATATTCTCTGTGTCACACTGTGTGACAGGGACTGGACATACAACACATGGTGACTCAGAGTTCCTGTGAAACTCCAGCTCGGACCAGAAGAAGAGGTTTGTGTTTGCTTATTACTTCCACTTTTTGAACATTATAGGTGGATATTTGAGCATTTTTCACCTGTCAGGCACACTGAGCTAAAACTAATGCCGTCTAATACAACAGTCCTGCAATAAATTCTACTTTTATGAAGGCTATAATATGTAAGTTTTAGTTTGGACATGTCAAGAGAAATGCTGATTCAACTTTTGGTCATGTGCAACGTTTACTATCAAAAGAGCCATTTTAGGTGGAAAAAAAAAATCTGTCTGGAGCCGCAAAACATTTGCAGTGAGGTATGGGGCCACATTGAGGGGGTAAAAAAATGAGATTTCGAGAATAAAGTTACAACTTTACGAGAAAAAGTCAGAATATTTCGAGAATAAAGTCAGAATATTACGAGAATAAAATCATAACTTAAGAGAAAAAAGAAAATAACACAAAAAATGACTACTTTATAATATTATGACTTTATTCTCATAATACCACGACTTTTTTTTCTCGTAAACCTATGACTTTATTCTCATTATATTATGACTTTATTCTCATATTATGACTTTATTCTCGTAATATTATGACTTTATTCTCGTAATATTATGACTTTATTCTCATAATGATACGACTTTTTCTCTTAAACTCATGACTTTATTCTCATAATATTATTACTTTATTCTCATAATATTATGACTTTATTCTTGTAAACCTATGACTTTATTCTCATAATATTATGACTTTATTCTCGTAATCCTATGACTTTATTCTCATAATATTATGACTTTATTCTCGTAAACTCATGACTTTATTCTCGTAATATTATTACTTTATTCTTATAATATTATGACTTTATTCTCGTAATCCTATGACTTTATTCTCATAATATTCTGACTTTATTCTCGTAATATTCTGACTTTATTCTCGTAATATTATTACTTTATTCTCGTAATATTATGACTTTATTCTCGTAATATTATGACTTTATTCTCGTAATATTATGACTTTATTCTCATAATATTATGACTTTATTCTCATAATATTATGACTTTATTCTCATAATATTCTGACTTTATTCTGGTAATATTATGACTTTATTCTCGTAATATTATGACTTTATTCTCGTAATATTATGACTTTATTCTCGTAATATTATGACTTTATTCTCATAATATTCTGACTTTATTCTCGTAATATTATGACTTTATTCTCGTAATATTATGACTTTATTCTCGTAATATTATGACTTTATTCTCGTAATATTATGACTTTATTCTCGTAATATTATGACTTTATTCTCATAATATTATGACTTTATTCTCGTAATATTATGACTTTATTCTCGAAATCTCAGATTAATTTTTTTCCTCAATGTGGCCCTATACTCCGTCGTACCGTCGTACATTAGACCTACAACAATGATAAACAAAAAATGAAAATGTAAACAAAAAGCAGTTATTGAGTTCCATGTTTATGAGTCCACAGGGAGCCACTGCAGAGGAGCTGAAGGGACGTGGCTCCGGAGCCGCAGGTTGCCTAGAGACCCCTGAGATAACTAATTAGCACACTAACTCGCTAAACGGTCGATGAACTGATTAGAGCCGTTAGTGTAGCTGTAGGTTAGTAAACTGGATTAGACTGTGGTAAGTGTTGTTCAAACGTGACAGGCTCTATTTTAAAGTCATTTTTACTTTATTTAAATCTTTTTTTTAATCATATAATATGTGTGAAATATGTGTTTCTGTGCTCAACAGCTAACTAGCTAGCAGTTAGCTAACGTTAGCATTGCTAAGTGTGGTTTAATGCTACATCAATAATTATAATATATGAGTAATATAATATGTGTTATTCTGAAATATTCTGCATAATTAGTACTTTACTTTTGGTATTGTGAGTAGCCTATATTTTGATGCCAATACTTTTCTTTTTAACACTGTGGTATTAAGATAAGATAAGATAAGATAAGATAAGATAAGATAAGATATTCCTTTATTAGTCCCACAGTGGGGACATTATCAGTGTACAGCAGCAAAGGGGATAGTGCAAAAAACAACAAGCATCAGCTAACACTAAAAAAAAAGAGCTAAATAAAGTGTAACAAAATATGAACCATTTAAATAAAAGGAAGTATAAAAATAGGAGCAGTATATACAGTATTGATAATAAACAGACTATTAACAAAATTGCACAAGTGGAAAATGATATTGCACAGTGAGAATGAATAAATGAATGAAATTCCACCTGAAAATATCAATATTTATTATTCTGAAATATTCTGAAATATTCTGCATAATTAGTACTTTACTTTTGGTATTGTGAGTAGCCTACATTTTGATGCCAATACTTTTCTACTTTTTTTTTTACATTTTGAATGACTTTTACTTGTAATAGAGAATTTTTTCACTGTGGTATTGCTACTTTTACTCAAGTACAAGGCAAGGCAGCTTTATTTGTATAGCACATTTCAGCAACGGGGCAATTCAAAGTGCTTTACATAAACATTCAAGGACATTGCGACAAAGTGCAAAAGAACATTAAGACATAATTAAAACAGTTATAAAAACATTAAAGATTAGAAAATAAAAACAAGCTAGGATAGAAGCTGAAATAGAGTATAACACACAAGAGTAAAAGCTCTAGCGGTCCTGCAGGTTTCTGGGAGCTTGTTCCAAATATTTGTTGCATAAAAACTGAACGCTGCTTCTGCATGTTTAGTTTTGACTCTGGGGACACTAAGCAGACCTGATCCAGTTGACCTGAGAGGTCTGGATGGTTCATAACATACCAGAAGATCAGAAATATATTTTGGCCCTAAACCATTTAGTGCTTTGTAAACCAGCAGGAGTATTTTGAAATCAATCAAAGTACAAGATCTGAGACCTTATTTATCTTTCTAGTTTCAGGGATCTGGAGCTGTGAAATGAGGAGATGCACTATTTCATCACTTTATCCTCGAGGGGATGGTTTGGAGGAAAAAGAAAAAGAAGAAGAAAGTCAACTCAATGTAAGCTTGAGCACACACCATGTCTGTAATAGTGTTTAATATCCAAGAGGGGGCATTGTTCCTTTTGATTCTTGTCTTGTGAGTCAGCCCTGTGTCACTACATCACTACTAGACCAGTGAGAGAGAATGAAAAGGGCTTGTGGCATCCTCTGGAGTCAGCATTTCAGTGCACAACTCTTGTCTCTGTTTAGAAAACAGAGGACACTTTGCAGCATCTCATCCATTGAAATTAATTAAGGAAAAATTAGCTGGAAGTGCTTTGACTGATGGCAATAAGTGGCATTTTAAATTTGTGTTCAATGAACAGTTGCTCTTCTGTCTTCTCGCAGCAGCTGATAGCTATTGTCTGATTCATCCTCTGCGAAATGGAGCACATAATCTCTCTCAGCCTTTATAAGTGCTGACGCAGCAGTCTACTGAAGCCGCTAGTGATGCCAGCTGAGCACCAGAAAGATGCTAAAGAGGGTTATCTTGATGTCCAGACACGCTGCATGTCTGACCCTCTTCCCTCCTGCCAACTGTCATAGCTCTCATCTGTATTCGCAGTTCATCACCTCCTCCTCGTCCTCTGCTTCGATCCTCATCTCCTCTCTTTAACATCACTGTCTTCAGCTTTTTTTCCTCTCCCTCCTCCTCTTCTCTTCTTGCATCATTCATGCCCAGCTTCCTCAGAGTATGACATCCTTGATGATCCAGGCTTCCTTTTTTTTTATCTCTAATTCTTCAAATGTTAGCTGTGCTTAATGGGTCAGAGTCGGTGCCTTGGGTCTTGTATTTTTTAGGCCTCCCTCTTAGCAAAAAATACCAATGTCCCAGTTCTGTCCACTTCCCATGTGTGTTTCTATGCACAAGAGGGAGAACGCAAAGCTAGATGGGAGGAAAAGTCAAGCTAAAGTAAGATTTTTTTTAAATTTTGTCTCAAACTTTTGTGCTGTTGTTGTGTGGACTGTAATTCCCAGAGTTCAACCTGTCCATCAGTATGAGGTCTCATTCCTTCTTTTGTCTGTAGGTGGTGCACTATTCTTGCAGAAAAAACAATTTTTATTAGGAAATAATCCTTTTTCATAGCAGACATTTTGACAGCAGGAAAAGCACAGGTGTATCTAGTTATGTTAATTAAGGCCAGATTGCATGTAGGATTTTGCATTCCTGATTAAATAGTGTTATTAGTAGTAACACCTTTGCTTTTTCTGCTAACAAGTCCTGCTGTGAAAAAAGGTCTCCTTAATACCTAAAAGTGTAAAGGGAGCATGTCTTGAATTATTAATTTAAAAGATAAGACTGACAGTATTTTCTTACTTTCTTTGTGTTATTATCAACAAATTACATGAAAAGAAGCAGACAGGAGTACTGGCACAGAAGTTAAGCAATGTACTGCTGTGGACGCCACGCTAGTTCAGATCCGAAAGTCACACAATAACACAAACAATCTAACCAATCGATGCAGCAGTAGACCAGCAACTCCTGTGTTCTGCGAGAGAAATTACTGTTTTTGTGAATGTCTGGTGGCTTTGAAGACAGGGATATAATGGCTTCAGTTTCCCATCTGAAAGAGCTGTCTGATGGCATTCACATTATTCATAACCTTATTGATTAGCCTACTGTGGTATCCTATGTAACTACTTTTTGTCCGTTTCCATTTGAAAAAAATGGAAAAGAACGCAGATGGACCCGCTCTTTAAAATAAGTGTCAAAGCATACTGGAGGTCCTGTAAGATATGTTCCTTGTGTCGGGCTAAACATAACCCCAAATAAGTTAAAATTGCTAATTAAATTAAGACAATGCACTTGATATTTACTTGAATTAAGTCAAATAGCCTCAAACAGCAGTGTATCATAAAACACATGTCAGGCCTACTCAGTGGAATTGATGATAAAGAATTTTAGGCTTTAGGTTAGCTGGATGACAAAAAACAACATTCACCCTGCCGCTCCCACTCCTACATAAAGTATGCCTTTAAGCATGAATGAGTGGGAGTTGGTGCAGAGTCCAGCCTCACACACACACACACACACACACACACACACACACACACTGAGGCTGTTATCTGGCTATGCAGATTACAAATGCTGTCTCCGTCCTGTAGAGTGCGTTCACCCCTCTGGGAGGGAGTCTGGCAGGAGATTCCTGCACTAACTCAACGTTCCCACACACTCATTCATTCCCTTAAATCATTCCTTTTCCTCCCGCCTCTCCCTCCCGTCCTCTCTCTCTCTGTCCCTAGCTCTCCATCCTCTCTCTGCTCCTTCCTGATTGGCAGTCGAGGTTGCTGTTACCGTTGCGAAGTGTGCCCGGGCCAGTGGAGGGTGGCTGATAGGGATCAAAAAAATTTCCGGCTCGGGCTGCTTCATTCCTTTTAAGGTGGTTTTTCCCAAGTGTGTGAGATCAGTACAGAACAGCACAGCTTGGGAACGCACCCCAGGACGAGGCAGCGTAGTGCAGGATTTGAGGTGCACAGGGAGCCGCCGGTTTAATAGCTGCCAACACAGGAAGCAAAATCTTTCACAATAAGAGTGTTGCACATACTCCTCCTCCCTCAGAGGGTAGTCCTAAAACTTCAAAGAGGCAGACAGAGCTCTCTGATGTGCAGCCAGTGGTCTTCTGAAGCTGCTGTGGCATGCACTTTGACCTCAGGCGGTGAGGAAGAGGAGGCATGAGGAAGAACTACAGCGCTATTCCGCTCATCTATGTGACAGAGGTAGCGTTTGCACTTATTACGGCTTTAAATCTTGTGGTTTTTGTGTGTGCGGTGTGATAGATAAGGGAATCACTTCTCTTGCTGTTTATAAAGGTCAAGTTGCAGAGTCACATGTAATCAGCAGTGTGTTATTGCCCTCATGAACTCCACATTTATGTGAGTCACATGAGAAGCTCTATATGTGGATAGAAAAAGTTGCTTACCACTGAATGCTCTTTGTTACATACCAAGATTGTACATTTTGATAGCTTCTCCGGCATTCTCGGTCTAGCTTGCTCTGATTAGATAATAGCTTTTAAAGGCAGGACTATAAAGAAGGATGTTGAATTTATATGGTTTGGTTCATTACAGTCGTGTTGATAAATGACTTAGTTTGTGTTTTGCAACCAGAGATAATTATGGAAGTTGTTTTTAAATGTTAAAGGTTAGGCAAGTTTCACCACGTCTGTGTCTGTGTGTGAAGCATGTGATTGGCCTTAACATCTAAGGAATGTGTATAGCAAGACATAGACCGGAGCTTGTTTTCATTTTCTCTTACTTGTCGCACCCCGTTCTGGCTCTGAGTGCTCGAGGAGGTCATGTTTGTGTTCCTCCTGTCTTTATCCGTCCATCACTATCTCAGCCGCTCTATCGTAAAATGTCTGGTTGTTGCACTCTGTGGCTAAAAAGAGAGGCATCCTCGAGCCAATCCCTAGATGTTCGCTTTTCTTTTGGCTGCCTTTATTGTGCTGACGCTTTGTGTTTTTGTGGGTGCATGCGGTATATGCACCACAAAATGCTATAAAAATAATGTTACGTAACCTTTCCAGTATAATGGGGCTCTTCCTGTCAAGCCAGCAGTCCACAAACAAGGAAATAGTAGAAGGAAGAAACAGCAGGACGTTGCTTTTTTTATCGCTCCCTCCTCAAGGTCTCAGCTCTGCAGAAAAGTCCTGCAACAAGTCGCAGTGTTTTCACAGCTTCTGCATACCCTGATATGTTGTCAAATCCTCTGTGCACAATAGTGTCATACGAAACCTTAGAAATGCCCTCCAACTGTTAGCTGTGGTCACTTCCATCGTTCACCATGGTAACCATCACGGTGTCTCAGACACTCAGCACTCAAAAGACCTAAGTCGAAGCTTTTATTCAACCCCTGTTGTCTCCTGTTAAGCTGTGTGTGTTTATACCAAAACAGAGGTAATATATCTCAGAGGACATCACAGTGTAACGTGTCAACAACACAATTATCTTGCTAATATATCTCATTGAGTAGGTGTCTTGTGCTTTTATCCTTACATGCTCTCGGGGAATGACATGATGCAATGGGATGGGAGGACATTTAGCAGGTTCTCACCACTAGAAGGGGTTCGTTTAGGACAGGATTAAAACAGGGGTCGTGGATATGATGACATAGTTTGAAGTGACATGATGCGAATGCGTCAACCGTCAGTAATTTATGCTGGATTAGCTAAAAATTTAGACTTAGACTCATTAGATTTTTCCAGAAAATGTAGAAAAATAACAATATATATTTGTATTGCAATATGAAATTACATATACTGGGAAAGAGGGTTTCATCCATATCGTTCACCCTGAAACTAACATTTGAAGTAGGAGTTAGTTGTAGGTTACGTTGACGGTTGAAGTGATATTAGTGGTGCAAATTGTACTTCCTCAGTTCTTTCACTAAGCTTGCATTTCTCATGAATCTCCTTCCTCTTTTGCATCTGCAACATGAAGTACTATCTCAAATCAGCACAACTCTGTGGCAAAAACTAAAAAACACTTTATTATTCATGACTAATTACAGCCATAATGTGTAGAATTTGATAATGCATCTCTAAATTGTGCTGTATGCAGCTTTCTCTGCCTACGTAGAATTGTTGTGCTTATTATATATTTTGTTGTATAAAGTCTGCTTGCATATTATGCTGCTGACCCCGTGTACTATGGATTTCACCGCACTGTACTAAAAACACATTCCACCCACTCTGGTTATGTAGCCATTAAAAATGAAGTGAAGCGAAGTGAACATATTAACCGCACCAGCGTTCACCGTAATTGTCTATTAACACAAAACAAAACATATGTCCTCTTGATAATTTGAACGATGGTTTAAGTACATACACCTCTGGACACAGTGGTTTAATGGGAATATTCACATTAATGAAAATGGGGTGCACTAACAATGCGTCACTGCATAACAACATAAACATTATGAGATATTTCATGGTTAGGCCTGATTCATTATTTGCCACCACTGGTTAAGTGCAGTCCCATTATTACTTATATTTTCCTGCCACAGTTATGAACTTCAATTTTTGTTTCCAGACTGTATTCAGGCTATCTGGTCTCATGATCTGATAAGGCTGTCTGCACCAGAAAAAGACTTGCTGTGTTGAATCACCATTGAAAGTAAATTAATTAACAAAATAAATTGCGTAGCCTCGACTTGAAGCAAGTGAGTGTTAAGTGTCAGTGAGGGTTAATGTGAAGATAGTGTGTGTGTTTCCCTCTCGGTTTGTTTTCCCATCACAATAATGATCTGTTAGGAGTAGGGCAGCAAACGATTACTTTCATTACTAATGAATGTTTTGATTATTGCTGGCAGAGTGGCTCCACAGATGGCAACACTTTGGTTCAGACTGAAATAGCTCAACAACTGTTAGATGGATTGCCATGAAATTTTGTAGAGACGTCCATGATTCTTTTGAGCTTTTTCACTGAAAACAGCTGCCTGTGGTCGTAAATTACGCTATGAGAGCGGTGAGATCGAACCAAAACAGTAAATTGTTGATCAGACAGCTAAACAATGAGCTGAAACCCACTATAAAGATGATAATTCTCTGCAGGTTCATTCACACTGTTTCCACATTGTCATTTGATTCATTATTATTATAAAAAATATTGATTATAGCCCCTTTAAGATGACTAAGTTAAATAAAATGATAAAAGTGAGTAAAAAGTATAATATTTCCAAGTAGTACAAGTACAAGTAGAAAGTAGCATAAAATGGAAATACTCAAGTAAAGTACAAGTACCTCAAAATACTTGAGTAAATGTACCACTGAAGCTAGAACCAGAGAAACTTTGCTTTATAAAAGACTTAAACTGTGTAGCAATTGTGATAGATCATTTCCGCAACAACAAGTACTTGTGGTAAACACTGCGTCTCCGTCATGATTGTCCCCAGGAGAGAGACAGCAGACGTACACAACCTGAACACGACCTCATCAACAGCAGCCGTCCCCCCCTGAGCTCCGTCACACTGATTAGACCCGGCTACATGTATATAATTTCCCTGATGATAATGACCTTCACTGGGGACGAGGAAGTGAATTTGTTTTAAGCTACATCGGCAGACCACAGCCTCTAATTCTGCACACACACACATAAACACATCGTAAGCTGTCATCATATAGCCGCCATCCATTACTAATCATGTTTGTTACAGATGCACCCTTCAATTTATCAACATGACAACAACAGATAATGCACGACAATGGCCGCACATACATTATTATATACAGTACATACTGTATACATATTTGTTCCTCTATTGTTGTGAGGACACCTCATAGACATCCCCTCTAACTTGAATCTGAACCCAGCCCACGGTTTGTGCCTCTCATGTAATATCATTACGTTCAAGCATCTGTTTTAAATTCATTTCCAGCGATCTTTAGGTCGTTTAATAACACTTACCGCTGTTTTTGAAGGTTTCTAGAACCCTCAGAGACTCTTCTAACCATCTAAACCCCAAAATATTCAATAGGCTTCACAATAAATTAAATTTGTAACCCCTTTTTCTCAAGTTGTGCCTCTATGTACTTATCTAGACAAATGTTGTAGCGGGAAGTGACATATCACTTTGCTCAATTTTATATAATGCAGAAGCAAAATGAATAAATTTAGTATTCCGACACACTTCTCCTTTAAGTAAAAGTAGCAATACCGCACACGTTAAAAATACTCCATTAAAAGTAGAAGTTCTGCAGTCAAAGTTAAAGCAGTCGTGTTAGCAACATAATGTACTTATCAAAGCTAAAAGTACTTATTTTACAGAATCTCCCCTTTCAGGATGTTATATTTATAACATGCATATATATATATATATATATATGTCAGCACAGTGGGCGGTACAGTGGTGCAGTAGTTAGCACTGTTGCCTCACAGCAAGAGGGTTCTGGGTTCGAACCCACTAGCTGTGAGGACTTTGGATGTTCTCCCCGTGTCAGCGTGGGTTTTCTCCATGCCAAAGTCATGCAGGTTAATTGTTGACTTTAAATTTCCCGTAGGTGTGCCAGCGTGAGTGATTGTCTGTCTCTATGTGTCGACCTGTACAGGGTGTACCCCGCCTTCGCCCAATGTCAGACAAATAGTACTGAAGTACAGGACTTCAGTAAATGTACTTCCACCTCTGTTGTCCTCACAAAGATAGAAGTACAAGACCAGACACACATGCATACACCTGTTGCTGTGAGGGCTGGAGCTTGAATGATGGCAAAACACACGTCAAACAATTATTAATGACATTTATTGCATGTTTTTTTTGTGGTGTGTGTGTGTGTGTGTGTGTGTGTGTGTGTGCATGCGTGCATGTGTGCATTCGTGTGTGTATGTTGTCAGAGTCGGGAATAGAAGTCCAGAAAAACAAAAAAGCGTATTTTCTTTCCACATATATGAATAATTTTACACCAGATATGATGGGATTTATTCATAATTGACTTGTCTGGTTAAATCAAAAGTTAAGCAGAGCAGTGTGTGTGTGTGTGTGTGTGTGTTGTGTGCCTCATTAACATATAACCTTGTAATGTCAGTAGCCTCTAGCTACCTGCTCTAAAGAGGAAAAACAGGCTCTATACTGTACACAGAGGTTTAGTCTTTTCTCTATCGTCACCTGTTTTCTCAGCGAAGTCAGTGGAAAAAAAAGGAAATATCAGATTCTCTCTCTATTCTTACTTTCATACTGTCTTCTCGATTTTATGTTTACTCCTGTTGCCGGTTTATTAGCTCTGAACAGCACTGCAATAAACCCTGCCTTTATGAAGTTATAATGTTCAATTTTGGTTCAAACTGATTCAACTTTATAGTCATTTTGGAGGCTGTTGTTTGTGGTGCTGTCGAATTACAGTATATTGCGTTATACTGAGTGATGCTTCTTATATTTTACCTCCTTATTACATCTCAACTATAGCATAAGTAAACACACTCTAATAAAGACAAAAGCAGCAAATATGTATTATGTTTATTCATGCATGAGCTGTTTCTTCCAACGCCTTTTGCCAAGGGCCATTTTTGAAGCGGCTGCGCCTGTATCTGTATCTCTGTCTGATCTGTCTATATCTAGTTTGTTTAAGCTGCACAAAACTGAAGTGTAAAACTGACAAGCTAGCTGTTTCCCTCTGTTTCCAGTCATCAGGCTAAGCTAAGCTAATGGCTGTAGATTCATGTTTAACAGACAGATTTGAGAGTGGTATCGGTCCTCTCATCTAACTCTGGGCAAGAGAGCGAATAAACGCTTGTCAGTCCGTTGAAACTTTTATCTCTCTCTGACCTCTTGCTTTAATGTCACACCTCTGTATCTTTCAGATCCTTTAATAATAATAATAATAGCTTGGATTTATATAGCGCCTTTCATGAAACCCAAGGACGCTTAACAAAGACATAAATAAACACAACAAATGTAACAGAAGCTAGGGGCCATAGGCCTTGGTGAAGAGGTGGGTTTTGAGGAGTCTTTTGAAGGTGTCCAGAGATGGTGCGTTGCGGAGCTCTATGGGGAGAGAGTTCCAAAGTGTGGGGGCTGTCACACTGAAGGCTCTGTCCCCAAAAGTTCGCATTCTTGTGTGAGGGATGGAGAGCTGACCCGTGCCTGAGGATCTAAGGTTCCGGGGCTGTGTGTATTACCTTTAACTCTCTCTCTCTCTCTACGCCTACATATCACAGCTGCTTTCATTTAGTGTAGAAAAATGAATTAATTCTCCAAAGAGGTCTCAAACCACTCAGAGGAAGACAAAGGGAAATGAAATGTCACAAGCTGGTGGTGCAGGGTGGGCAGTGATGTGGGCGTGTAGCAGGGATGACACATGAAAGCGTGGCTGGTGCCCTCCCACCCTCCCACATTTGCTTTGAAAGTGTGTGACCCCTTAGATATTTATTTCAAACGGCCTCTGGTGCCCGTGTTCGCTCAGAGAGGCCGCACTGTCCTTTATGAAAGCATTCTGGTAGTCAGATCAGCTCATGTTACAATGTTTGGATCACTAGAATACATCAAAGTTGTGGACAAAAAATTGATAAAGCATAGTATCGCGGTATTTTGCGTGGCAATATTGTATTGATACACGGACATCAAGTATCGATCTTTTATTATACAAACTATTAACTTCTTAACAATCCTACAGCCTGCTATCTGGCCCGGCTGCTATTCTGTCGTTTAGAGGTTGTAGCGGTCTTAAAAGATACTGGTATGAGAAATCTGTGATTGAGCAGACGATTAAAAAAAGAACAGGTTAATCCTGACTCTTTAGTTCCTAGTACGAGTCAAGCTCTGAAAACACTGGATCCTCACCTGTGCAGACTCTGAATCTAACCTTTTGTCCTCTCATGTGGGTTTACTGTACTGACATTGTAGCTGCGTTAGAAAAATATGTTGGCATTATCAACTCAATATGCGGGCGCTTTTTTAGAGGATTGTTTTTGCCTTTCTGTGCCGATTGCACCCGCATGTGTTAGGATGTGCTTACTCCAAACTTCAGTATTGCTGCCTTAGTTGCACGTATAAACAATGTCATTGTGCTTAAAAGTACAATGTTAAAGTGTTGAGATTGCAATGATCCCTAGTGTGAGGTGTCTGCAATACAATCCAAGGCTGCTCATGCATCAAGAACAAAGTGACAGGGAAACAGCCAGAAGCTGTTGTGGGTGAAAGCAGCTTGCTGTTGAAATAGCAACACAATCATTTTACTTTACAGGAAAAGGCCACAAACTGTGTGAAAATAATGAGTGTCAGCATGAATTCACATCACTGTGTAGAATCAATAACCCCTGAAATGGGTTGTGTGAGACCAGAGGCGGGGATCCAACCAGAGCCAGCATGATAGAAATACTGAGGTCAGGAACCCCTAGAGAATTATTTTGATTTTTCATGTTTTATTTATTCAGTTAATGGTTCAATTGTATTTTCTCTACATATTATTTCCTTTCTTGAAGGTCTAAATTATGTTTTAAAGCTGTCTTCACACTGCAAGAAGAGTATTGAAGACTGTCAATTATAGAAAGTTGGTATCAATAGTATTGGTCACATTCTTGGTATTGTTTACTTTGTTTTATTCAGGCAAGGCTTTTCATTTAACACTGACGTAATGAGCAGTTTTGTTTTCATATCAGGCCTACAGGAGTAGATAATATTACAAGACTTCTTTCTAATTACGTATTTTCACAGTCTGATACTTCAACAGTTTTAAAACAAACTGCAACTTTCTTGACTTGCAAAATTATGTTTTAAATTGACAAACATCATGTGTGTGATTCATGGCGCAATTCAAACAGGATCAAAAAATTATTTGTCTCTCGCCGTTGACTACTACGGTCCCATGGTGGTCCACCGGAAGGGGCAGGACTTCGCCTCTCTATGGCGGGTGGGAGGGGAGGTAACCTTGTTTTGTAGTGATGTTTGTGTTGTGTTTTTTTTGTTATATGAAAGAAAAAGTCAAAATATTTTATATTCCCCAAAGTATGGAGTCGTAGATACACAGCTGCATCCTTTTTTAGTGTATTTTTGGTTGGCCTAAAAGTAGACAAATTAAAGTTTATTGAGGCTAAAAACACCACAATCAGCCTGTAAAATGCCCTTTATTTTGCAGGTAGAGTACAGTTTCGTATAGTAGTAGTTTTTGAGGGAAGGGAAAGCATGATATATAACTCGGGGTCCTTTCATCAATGTCTCAGTTCTGCCTAATCAGAACACCATGCCGTTTACTGTCCACAGCTACTGTATGCAATCAAGCTACATCAGGGTTTGTGAAATAATGACCGTGTGATTAACCTTGACAGTACTGCATCTATCTGCTGCAGAGCCTCAACTCCAGTCATCTGAAATTTACAGCCAGAGTCCCTTAAAAACCGCCAACCCTTTGTCATTTCCAGCATGCCCATTCAAGTGCCTCATTGATTTAGTTCCCCTGCTATGCTGGGACAAAAGATACAGCTGGAAAGCAGGGAACCTTAGCCCTCCCTGAAGAAATGGTTTTATAGAGGCTGAAAAGAGCTTTACGAGCGTGAGGAGGAGGAGGGAAGCTTCTTCTGTTCATTTGTTTGAAAGAGAGAGTTGCTTTTGAGGTAGCGTTAGCAAAGAGGCAGTGGAAAAGTGAATTAAAGGAGCTCACTGGAGCCGGCTGCTCTTTATACATTCAAACTTAGCCTAGTTATGACAAAAACACTTTGCTTAACTTATTGGAGATTTAAGGATTAAATAGGGTTGCACCACATAAACTAGTTCTGATGTAGTTTTTTAGATGTTATCAAATATTTACATAGGTCGAAAGGCCAAAACACACACCCTTTTTATAGCATCAAATAACTAATTAAAACCAAAGTTATCAGAAAAATTAACACTTGAACATATATCAGTCTGGTAAGAACTACCTAAAATGACAGAAATCATCTTTGGGAAAAAATTATTTGACATGTACTTTGACTTTTTCGTTTGGATCATTCAGTAACATGGAGGAGCCACCAGGGGGCGATCAACATGTTTTGGCTTCACTTTTGGGGAGCTGCCATGTCGTCCATCTTTATATACAGTCTATGTTACAACCTGATTTAGTAAATTTGAAATTAACTATATGTTACTAAGCACTTGGGAAGGATTTGACAAAATTTGTGATTTACGAATAGCTGGTGCAACTCAGTCTCGTGTTCCTAAGTCTACATTTCATACAGGCTTGGTATCGTGACTGACCCTGCCCCTGGAGTGTGTCAGACTGAGTCCTCTCTGTCTGGTGATATATATGCGGATGCTCAGGCTGATTCATCACTGTCCCCATTGCCAAGCGGTAGCCACACCAGCAGAAATCCCTCATGCCCAACATATTTGTGTGTGAGTAAGGATCATTACTCGTCCACTACTGAGCCTAATGGGGCTTATCGGCATCAATAGCACAAGGTGAAAAGAACATTTATGTAGTTGAAACTATCCTCGGTGACAAATCCCTCTTTTTTGGCAGAGAGAGATCCAGAGGGATTACATTATTTTAGCTTTTCAGGGTGACGCAGATGATGCGCTCTTTTTGATTGAAGCAAGGTTGCAGTGTTATAAAGTTGGAAAGCAATAAGTGAAAGACAGGAAGGTAAGATTTCTGTGGATATAAGAGCCATGAGGTGAGACAGACAGGCAGGGGGGAGAAAGGAAATGTAATTGCTGGCACTGAAGCACTGACGTAATAAAAAAAGTATGCAGGAGGTTGACGTCTTTAATAAAAACAGTGTAATTTAAGGACAACGATGAAGAGTTGGTGCAATGATGTTTTTTTGGATGGCTTCTGTCTGTGAGGGTTATATAATCCAAAAAAATAACCTAGCATGGCGCTAGGGATGAAAGATGAGTTTCACCAACAGATGCACACAGCAGTGGGTCGCAGCTTTTTGCCTCTGTGCTCATCTGGATGTAGACATATTCCCAACTGACAATTATAAACACATTAGAACGCCTCTGCGACAGTGATATCAGCCAGACATTAGGCGGGAGTCATATCTGTGAAATACTCAAGATCTTAATGTAATTCTCTCCTCCATACACATACATTTCCTGTCTATGTAATGGATAAAAATGAAAACAAAGATTAATGAAACATGGTCTCCTCTAGGTGTAATCTCATCTCCATAACATTAGATGATTTGACAGTCTGTATTACATCCATAAAACCCCAGTGTCTGTCTCCAACTGTCTGAGTAGCAGCGCTATCTTACAAGGAACAAAAGAAACGAGAAAGCAAAGACACGTTTCTTTGTATTGAGAGACGTCTGAGCACACAGTCTGCTCTGGAGAGTCTCCCTTCCTGTCTGACTCAGAGACGCAGTAATAACCGGACGGATTAGAACAGCTGTTTGTCAATTAGCTCTTAGTTTCTCTTTCCGCCTGTCAGCTTCTTTTCTCACACATATTGGATGACGTCGGTTTTACTGTCAGTGAGATATTGGAATGGATGTTAGGATTGACGTCAGATTTACAATATATTTGAAACATTGCCAATGCAGTACAATACAACAACAAAACAAGTATAGCCTCAAAATGTGCCATAGACCTGAGCCAACACACACACACACACACACACGACTGAAGAAGAAGTAGAAGAGAACATCTTAAGCAATGCAAGGTTATTGTGTTGCACTGCATTTCATCATACAGGTGTTCATATTTTTCTGGGTACTGCAGTTGCACTGAAGTCAGTTTTACCAGCCTGTTCTCTTTCCCAGGGTGTTAAATACTGATGCTTTACTACACGGCTTTGTTGAATACTTGATTCTGATTGGTCAATCACAACCTTCTATGGTTTGTTATTTCGTTGCTATGGACGCAGTTCTGATGTCAGACTCTGGAGGACCATTTTTGTGTCAAATTATTGATTTCTTAAGTAAGTAGCCATGTAATAAGCGGAATAATGTACAGCTAGCGTCATTGTTGTGAAATAAACCGCTGCATCACCCTGTCGGGGGTTTCTTTCACAACAATGACCTGCTCGCTGTACATTATCCCTTACTGGTCACGGCCGTCGTCGTTCGGTACCACCGCACATAGCATCCCTTAGCGCCGATATGAAACACGCCGGGCATTCCATTAACTGTAATGTAAACCCAACAGTAAACGCGCATGTAAGAAGTTACAAACAGTCCCTTTAACATTACATACATATACTGTAGAAATTTAATCCATTGTAAATATATCAATATTGGTTAGTGGAGCTGTAGGAAGAAACCAGTCCATTTGCTCACTGCGTAATACACAAAATCCTCATCAGAACCTTCTGACATACCGCAATGAAACATTCCAGAACTCCAACAGAACTATCTGATGCTCCCTTACACGTTTCCCACCAGAAAGTTCTGACCTTAGTAACCTAAACATCCCAGAGTCCCACCAGAACATCCTGAACCACCCCTAACTTAAACATTATGTAACCCCGACAGAATGTTCCAATTCCCCCCCCCCCAAGAAGATTCCCAAATCCCACGGGAACATTCTGATTCCTTCATCTAAACATTCCAGAATCCCTCCATAATGTTCCGAACTCCCTGAAGCATTCCAGAGCCTCACCAGAACGCCCTGATCCTGAACGTCCTCTCCTAAACAATCCAGAGCCCCACCTAAACGCTCCTGATCAGTGTCAATGTTCTGGAAGTCTCTGGTGTTGCGGAGGTCAGACTGATGTCACAGCTGAGATGGAGACAGGAAACGCTGCAGGAAGTCCGTAAAGAACACAAACATCGCTGGTGGGGAAAGGGGAACAATAGCATCTTGTGATTAACGGAGTGAATTTTATGTATACACGCTTCATTCCTTGACGCACACATGGATTTTAAGCATGAATTCTGAGATTAAATGCTGTGACGCATCTCTCTTTTTGTCAGATAATTGGATTTTGAAATCTATTGCACTTATTAAAAGTCAAATGTGGTGACATTTGGATGAAGAATTGCAGCTGCATGCATGTCGAGAGTGTGTGTATATGTGTGTGTGCTCAACTCTGACAGATTTATTTATTTTCTTTAGGGCTGTCAATTGATTAAAATATTTAATCACGATTAATCGCATGATTGGCCGTAGTTGATCGCGATTAATCACACATTTATCTGTTCAAAATGTACCTTAAAGGGAGATTTGTCAAGTATTTAATACTCTTATTAACATGGAAGTGGGCAAATATGCTTGCTTTATGCAAATGTATGTATATATTTATTATTGGTAGACAATTAACATCACAAAACAAACTTTGTTTTTTCTAGTTTCATATGATAACAGCATCTTTACTCTAGCTATAAAACTGAGCCCGCTACAACCTACAAAATCGTACTTGCATTAATGCGTTATTATCGTGTAACTTTGACGGCCTTAATTTTCTTGCAATCAAAGCAGGTAGAGAGAGAATAGTCTTAAAATTGTCTTTTGTTGCCTCACAAGTGTCGTGCAGTGCTGAAATATCCATTAGAGATCTGTTCTTAATGGCATTTACATAACAGGTTGCTCTCTGCGAGCCCGCAGCTGATGCCCTCTCTGAGTCAAATCAATGCTAAAGTAGAAAGAGAACACCAATCTCGATGTAATTAAATGTCACATTTAACACTGCCTGCTACCTCTCTTTCACACACGCATCAGCTTGGGTATAACCAATCAATACCCAGGGGAAATGGGCTGGAAGTGTATTAGGTTGTTAGGATTGATCATAGCAGAAAGATTTGTTGTGGATCTATCTCTTTCTAAATATGCACTCACGCTCTCTCACGGAAATGGTATGATTGAATCAGCCTGGATCAGATTCAACTTTCAATAACAGAGCTGTTACCCTGCAGGCAGCCTCAGCGCCAGGTGCTGTTCTCTGCCCTGCAGGCTGAATCACCCGGCTTCAGATTGTCAAACCTGTCAGCACACACACTTGTCACAATGATTAAAAGCTGGCTGACTCACTCGCTGTCCTCAGAAAGCAGCTCCATGTGTGCACGTGAGGGGAGGAAGTGATAAAGAATGACATAAGAGAATAAAACACTTTCTAAGATGGCAGGTGCAGACTTATATTGTGTGGATGAATAGTTAATGTGAGCCCGGACAGTCAACTATCAGCAGGGTCAGGTCCATATCACATGACAGGGCCACTAGCCATACTAATTGGTTTCTTTATCAGTAGAGCCAGAGTAGACTTGCTCCGCCCTTAAATCATTCATGACTCATTCCCCAGACCTTTGTGGGGTAATTCATCTACCCCTTCACTTGAGATATGGCCGGTGTCATGTTTCTCTATTTTAGCTATCTCATTATCAAGGTGACTATGGGTTTTAATTCGCTGTTAACATGGGCTATTTAAAAAAGACTGCCTGTAAATGATGAGGGAAATTGCTGGGGAAACAACCACCTGCTGCTTGAAGTACCACAGCAGTATGTTTGATTCTACTTAGAGTGGTGGAATGCAACAAATTACATTTACTCTTGAAATACTTGTACTTTACTTGCATTCTTCCTTTTTTTTCCTAATTTGTACTTCTACTTCTCTACATTTCAAAGGAAGGGATTAAGGGAAATATTGCACTTACTTTTCACTCCACTACATTTATTTAACAACTATAGTTTTTGCTATACCACTTTCACACCGAGGACTCAACCAGGGTTGATTGTGTGTATGAAAGGGTTAACCTGCGTTGATCGACTCGCCTTTGCAACCCAGGTCAAGAGGTGGGTGGGTCAGACCAGGGTCGGACCAGGGTCGATTTCGATGTGAATTGCACGGACCAGGGTCGCTAACAAACGGGGCAGAACAAACCTATTCTGTTGCAAATGAGGGCGCAAAGTCCGTGACGCAACTGTCACAGGTCGCCGTGGCTCATAAAGGCTGCTGAATGAGAGAAGCTTCCACCGTTACGGAAACACATTGTGTTAATAATAAGCCGACCACCTCACGGTACCGCCAACTGTACGCACATCTGTTTTTAAAGCGTGATTGCACATGTTCTATTTTTAACGTTACCTTTTTTAACTTTTATCGCAAAAAAACGTAATATCGAATAGCATTACTTGTAGAATTGCAATACTTAATAATCGCAATACATATTGAATCGGCACCCAAGTATTGCGAAAATATCGAATCGGGAAGGTGTATCGTCACAGCCCTAATATAAAGTTGTTATAAGTATCTTCATCTCAACAGTGCTTACACAATACCATAATACGATAATACGATCATACTTTATTGTCAGAAAGGTCTGAAATTTGTTTTGCATCACAGCAGCTCCATTTGTAACATCACAGAAAGGACAAAGACAAGAAACAAGGATACATACATTTAAACATTACAATCACAGAAGATGATATTCAGGGCCCTTCAACGTACATTTGATCATAAGCTCCATATTTAGTTTTAGGATTGACTGGTGTACAAAAGAATGCTTCAGTCTAACCTTATTAAATCGTGGAACCCTGTATCTCCGATTTGATGGTAACAATTCATATTCACTGTTCAAAACATGGTGTGGGGTCAGAGACGATGGTGTTAGCCAGCCTTAATATGTTATTATGATAGGCTGATTCATAGAATTTCTCAAGGGGTTCTCAATAACTTGTCAATGATAATAATAATACAATAATGCAACACTCTGAAAGGGCCCATTCTGCACAATGAGTACTTTTACTTTTTTTATACTTTATTTTTTCCCTTTTTTCAAGGCTGTTTTCATACAGTATATGCAATCCACTGTTCATAATTACAACAGTCTATAAACCAACTTTTAAGTAGATGAGCTTACAGACAAACCCATCAAGTACACTAGAGAAAACAACCTCAACATTCAAAACTGAAACAAAACCAAGAAAAGAAATAACAATAATTGTAATGACAAAAAGAAAGAATAGAGTTAAAAAAAAAAAAAAACACATAAAAAAAACCCAATAATAATACAAAAATACGAGGGTAATAATAAATTCAATCAACAAATTAGATAAGAATACTTTTACTTTTACTTTTGATACTTCTGTCCTTTTACTTGTAAAGGAATAATTGTATAATCTAAATACTTCTTCCACCACTGACTGGTGATCTTCATGTATACTTTGACTTCCATAGTAGTAAAACTTGGTGTATATTTGAGTAAAACAGCTACTTTAATGTGTAGCTCTCCATTCTGTGGTTATGAATTGATTCGTGTGGGTGTATTAGATTTCCCCCGCAGCCCCTCCCTGTGTGTGTGGAGCGGTGGGCGGGGCGTAGTCACACACTGTGCTTCCCCTGGCTCGCTGGGTTTTCAGAAGGATTACCGCGGCGGGCTGGCTGGAGGAACGAATCACACCGTCGCCGCCGTCGGTCGGTCGGGTTTTTCCAGCTGCGGTGAGGAGCAGCGAGAGAGAGGAGCCGTGATGGCATGTGTTGCACCGGATAACTTTACCCTGGAGGACAACAAAGATCCAGTTTGAGTCCTGAGATTATGTCCGGAGCTTGTTGTTGTGCTGCTGTGGAGAAAAGTTTACCAGGAGTAGGGATACTCTTATAATATGGTAAATATGCGTTTTCTACTATTACCAACTAGCCTCAATAACATTGCTATTTTATTCTCTTAAAAACAAGCGACCTCTCCACATAGAGGCCACACATTACGCACACATTCACAATACACATACACGTTGTTTCATTTCTAGCCACGTCGATAGAAAGGCAAATTCTGGTGTTATTTAGGTTGAAAAATATCCAGTTTAATGAACCCTACAAAAGAGTTGACAAGTAATGTATCTTTAAAACTAGCTAGAGTTGGAAATATTCTTCTCCAAGCAACATTTTGTGCACCCTCCAAACAGCTGACACCTCTCTCTCTCGACTAGTCCCGACACGTTTCGTTTCTCTTGTGAAGACAGCAGCCAATATGTCATTTAAAACAAACCTTAAATCATTCTTTGCATGCCTGAAAATGTGCATATCTGCTACAGCACAACATATTTACCTCATGAATCTCTAGGAGCCTTTCTGCATTTCGGCACAGATCTCACTGCCTTTTCCCCATCAAATGTCCATGCTCAGTATCTCTCTCTTGTCTCTTGCTATCTTATTCCCACAAGTGTGCTACCAAAATGCACTGCGGTAATAAGTATGGAGAAGTGGCAGCCAGTTCTGGAAGCTCTTATTGTATATCATGTTATACTACTGTTTGTTTGTATCATCATTAAATTGACCGATTTTATAATGGAGTTTGGTGGAGATTGACCGAGCTTCTTACAGACCATGTTCTGCACTCATATGAGGCATCATTAAATTGTCAGATTTTCTAATAGAGTTTGGTGGAGATTGACCAAGCTTTTTACATACAGACCATGTGAGTTATCATTAAATTGACAGATTTTAAATTTTAAAATTTAAAATTGACAGATTTTAGAATAGAGTTTGTTGGAGATTGACTGAGCTTCCTACAGACTATGTTCTGCACTCATATGAGGCATCATTAAATTGACATATTTTAGAATAGAGTTTGGTGGAGATTGACCGAGCTTCTTACAGACCATGTTCTGCACTCATGTGAGTTATCATTAAATTGACATATTTTCTAATAGAGTTTGGTGGAGATTGACCGAGCTTCTTACATACAGACCATGTTCTGAACTCATGTGAGTTATCCTTAAATTGACAGATTTTAGAATGGAGTTTGGTGGAGATTGACCGAGCTTCTTACAATGTTCTTCACTCATATGAGGCATCATTAAATTGACATATTTTAGAATAGAGTCTGGTGGAGATTGACCGAGCTTCTTACATACAGACCATGTTCTGCACTCATGTGAGTTATCATTAAATTGACAGATTTTAGAATGTAGTCTGGTGGAAATTGACCGAGCTTCTTACAGATCATGTTCTGCACTCATATGTGAGGCATCATTAAATTGACAGAATTTATAATGGAGTTTGGTTGAGATTGCCCGAGTTTTTGCAGACCATCTGCAGACTAGACAGTGAACTTGACATACTGTTTTAAGTCATTTTGACACTGTGCTCAGGTGACATTTTATGATGTAGACTTTTTTTTTTTATTACTCAGACATCATGTAGACCGTTGGTAAAGCAGTAATAAGCGCCCACAGGCAAAGCCACGTTGTGGAGCAGGTTTATCCAGTCTGTCTGCAGGTGTTGTATGTATTTCAGGTGAAGATTAAAATATCTTTCTATGTTATTATATCCAGTTATATGGGAATAAAAACGCGGGGGAGGTTGCTGTTTTATTAAGGTGTGTTCAAGTTCCTGTTGTATCACAGAGCTCCTTGTTGGAAGGAGAATTACAGCATGTGCCTTCCTGTTATGTGTTGCGTGGATGCCACACATGCTATGGTGATCTGTCAGTATGTTATTCCTCCCAAAGGTTGAATAACATGACATGTTATGACAGGAAAACCAGATTCTTCTCTGACCCAGTTACAGGGGGCTCACGTACAGTACAGAGAGCCCTGCGCAAAACATACTTCTAGGCTAAGAGTTATGTGACAGCTTTCAAACGAGGAGGAGGCCTAAATGGAGACGAGATGCACTTACTTTTTGTGTTGCGATGCTATTCACAAGCTTTGAGTGAGCACCATTTTAAAGGTCCCACCAAATTGCTTTAAAATGACACCTTTCTTCTTCACTTAATTTGAATATAATTGTTAAAAAGCCACTCAGATTGCCACAATCCATTAGAGAGATGGGCCTTTTTTGCCAGCTGACACCCACATACAGTCAACCATGTCTCTGTGGTACATTGTCCTGCTGTCTGTTAGGCATCAGTAGGTACACAAGATAATACACAGAGGCATTTTTCAGCACATGACACCTTTATGAGCTGTTCAGGGACTGGAGGCGGCTCATCGCGTCCTCAGTTGTTAACCTTTATTTGACAACACTCAGGGGATCCTTTTGGAAGTGTCGACTGAGCATCGGGAGCCGCCCAGTTCAGCCATAGTTTACTGTTGAGCAGCCATGTTGGTACAGAATGAAGAGCCTTGCCCAAGGGCACCTGAGTGGTAGTTGTTGTGGAAGAATATAGCATTAGTCATTCTCCTCAAGCACATTTTCCAGACTGTAGCTGGAAATTCTTGTGTTTGTAAGGGAGGGAGTAGACAGAGTAGAGTCTGTTGACTGAAGTTGGGAGGAACACTAAGAGCCTGCTGAAACCGTTTCCACTGTAACACCTCTTTATTTCTCTTAACTGGTTGAATTTCATTATATATTGGTAAACAGTGATTCTCAGCTACAATGCGTTTTCGTCCCTGTGATGACGGGACGCCGTTAGTCTTGAGCCCCGACGGTACCTGCGGTACTGTAGAAAAAAGAGTACTGTCACTTTTTCAGAATTTCGGCATCAACTTGGTACCGAAGTATTGGTTCTTGTGACATCCCTGGTATCTAGAAGTGTATTATTTAACTTGTTCCCATGGTCTAGTGTTAAAACAGTAAATAAATCGTAATTTTGAAACGCAATACTTAAAAATCGCAATATATATCGAATCAGGACATAAGCATATTGTCCCAGATCTACTAGATTTATGTCAAAGCCTAATTAGCCTTAGTAAATTATTTAAAAAGGTTGTTGTGTTTATTTTTTTGAAGTTATTTTTTTTTATTACTTTATTTAAACTTTTTGACTGCGTATACACAGGAAAGAATCAACTGCAGAAACAAATTAATTAAATAATAAGTAACCAATATGAATAGTGTGTAATTTAAGACCAGAGCAACCTCAGTTTAGCCAAACAAGACTATTATTAAGTTTATTGATCTTAGCTGGTGTATTATTTGTGTTCTTATCACTGAAAAAGTGAGTCATTAATGCGCTTAAAACCCCCTTAAGCACATTATTAATACCGTAGGGCTGACTAATAAGGGCGTTTTCAAACCTGCGTTGTTTACTCCGGATGAATGGTTCGTGTTCCTCTTTGGTACACTTCGTTTGAGCTGAAAATAACTTAAAGGACGCAGTATAAACAAGTCATTAACCTAACAAAATTAAGGCAAAACAACAACCCATAATGCAACACTCTCTGTAGGAGTAGTCTGCATTTAAAAAATAATATTTGATGTTGTGAATACGCAGATTTGTAATCCTTGAATTTGATACGACCCCCACTTTTTTAAACATAATTTCCAGAATTAAACATCTTGTGTTCGGGCCAGTACATTATGTTATTAAAAGAGTAGACCTAGCTTAAGTTTAAACCTTATTTTCCCAATTACATGATATTTTTTCATGGTTGGAGGCCTAGATATTACACAGCAGCGAGAAAAATGTGTCTGTCCCATCATGCATAATGCACACTATAACGTTGGGCTTTTCTTCACTGCAGAGGGTTGTGGTTTTCTGAAGGAAATATGTGTGTTTTAAGAGATACAGGAGACATCATGCCAAGCTCACCTCTTCTGTGATGAAAAGGAAAGGCAACTGATATCAGCGAGGAAATTGATTGGTTTATGCAGGTAGAAGGATTGTAGAGGACGTGATTTATTGAAATATCAATATGGATGGTGCTTAAAGGTCTCGTGTGTTTACACAAGCTTAAACAGTGTGTGTGTGTGGTCGTGGTGGTGTGAAATTAATGCATCGAGTAACCTTTCCTCTCGCTATCATTAGATCAGTTTCAAAGAGGAAGATTTCGTCCTCTAGCTAGCTGGACTTTTGTGTGCATGTGTTTGTGATCGGGAGGAAAGAGGATGGGGGTGTGTGTTTCCTTCTCTGAGCTCCTGACAGTATTCCCTCCAGGCAGCAGTGTGTTTTTCTAAGATTCCCGTTCCTTTTCTTTAGATTCATGTCAATAAAGCTGAGGTTATTTTGCCTAAGGTCTAATTCCACTTTCTTGGAAAAGAAATGAAAGGAATTTGTTTATTTCTTAAAGAGCATTTGACCGCCACCAGTCAAGTCAGGTTTGTCGTTTTGGCTCATAAATGCGTCATGCAGAGACCGTCCTCACCAGGCCTCAGTGTTTGATCATTAGACACCCAGGAAAAGCCAATAATCTGATGCTCTGTTTACTTTCAGTTGCAGGTTTGTCTCGTAGGTTTTCCCTCCAGTATTTTTTCTGAATTCAGTCACCATAACTGTCTTCCAATTAGGGCTGAAACGATTAGTTGATGGACAGAAAATTAATCGGCAGCTGTTGTGTTGATCAATTTAGGCTTCCAATTAATGATTATATCCGATTATATTGATTAATCTTTGGGTTTTGAACTTTTGACAAAACAAGACATTTAAAGAAGTCACCCTGGGTTCTGGAGAATTGTGATTGGCTATTTATTTTAGTATTTTCTGACAATTATGATTCTAGGATTATTTGAAAAAATAACAGTTAGTTGCAGCTCCATAACTGCGGGCTGACACAACAAACACAAAACAAAGGGAGGAACAGGCTCTACTTTTTGCCTTTATATATTTAGTCTCTTGAAATCCTTCAGGCTGCTACCAGCCAGTAGCAGAACATTGAATTCACATAATAGGTGAGCACTCACAAAATGTTCTTGTTCTTTTTTCTATTTATTAAATCATTGGCACCAGGCTGGAAGCGTCTCTGTGTGATGGTCTGTTTCCAATGATTTAATGAAAAAAGAAAATGTAAGAGGAACATTTATGGTCACCTAAAATGTGAACAAAAGATTTCGTTATCCCTCACTGGCTATGACCGGTTTCTGTCCTGGGGGTTAACAGTAATTCCTTGTAGTAATGACGAACGGCTGCACACTGTCTTTAAACTACAATTTCTTTCACCAGACAAAGGTTCGACTGGGGTCGAAACGTCCATTTAATCATATTTGTGGTTTGGCTTAGAGACAATTCAGTCGATCGACAGAAAACTAAGCTGCTGTCCCACAAAATCAATTTGTATGTAATCCACATAATCATGAACTAGGAAGTATAAAGAGCAACAAACGCCACATGGAGGATGTCGGGGTGGACGGGTGGGTCAAAAACACGGCACTTTCACCCAGGACACCGGTGTTCGTAACCCGTGTGAGTCACGAAAGTTCCGTACCTAAGTTACGCCATTTCCACGATGTTTTCCTAAACCTAACCAAGTAGTTTCCTGTAAAGACGGGAAGTTTATTTAAAAAGACTGTGAGCATGTAAGAGCGGAAATTGAGGAATAACTTTTCTTAAGACCATACGGCCCGTTGTATGAGGATACGTTGAATTAAGCCATATTTTAAGCAAAAATATGAAACTTTAAAAAAATAATTTTCTTTTTTTTTTGTCTTATATGATAGTAAAATGAATATTTTGGATTGTCAAGAAAGTATAAGTCAAGACATAAACTTGGGATTTAGGAAATTGTGATTGACATTTTACACCATTTTCTGACATTTTAATTAGCAAACGATTAATTGAGAAAACAATCCTTAGTTGCAGCCCTATAGTTCCTTTTTGTTATCTCATAATAGAACCGGTGTCTGTTCACTCTCATTTTAAGAGATGTAATATGACACGTTCTTTAAATGATCATGGATATAGATAGATGGATAGAAATAGAGCGTGTAAATAGAGTAGAAGATGTTCCCAGTCTCGGGTGTTAATGGTTTTTGTCCTGAACAACACAACAACAACAGGTTAGAGCTTGCTTGTTGCTCTGTTTCTGTGGGATTCAGGGAACCAGTTTTTGCAGGAGTTTTATGGGCAGAACACACAGACAAGCCCCCCATCAGCACCACAAATCCCAGTGATAAGCTGAGCCGTGGCCTTTTGTTTGGCCGTTGAGAGCGAACAAAGTGGGAGGAGTGAATGTTGTTGAATGGGAGCTGACTGATGGTCTTCGCCTTCGACTCGCTTCAGTGGTTATTACGGCGAGGTGCTGGCCCTGCTCCACTCAATGGCGTCTGTTGTCAGGGCAACCGGTGGAATCTGAGTCGTATCCCGGGAATAAATGATGCTTAAAGGTATTAAAATGAGGAAAGTGATGTTAGCGTGAGAGGAGGACGGAGAGCAATCTGTGAAATGTGAATGATTTTCACATGTAGGTTCGCAGGTTTATCTCTTTCTCTCTGTGCTTTTGGATTACGGATTGAGTGGGCTAAACTGATACACCAGCAGTGATGCCGGGTGTGTGAGTAACACGGTGTGGATTAACCAACACACAAATACTCTGCCCATCAAAGAGATCCTGTGTTGGGCTACTAACACACACACATAGCTGTTTTTTCCCCATGTCATATCACATAACGCTGATTCATTGCCTATTATTACACTCTGTGAGCAGATGTATTAAGCCAGCTGTCCAAATTTGGTTTAACCCCTTATAGCATTTTATTTTGAAACCACTCAAACTCAACAGCTTCTGAATAATCATTACAACCTGCTATAGTGACAGATAGTCGATAGTCCGAAATATAAAAAAATGCAGATGCAGGGACACATGTATGAATGAATTCCCACATTAATATGGAAATATGTTTCTAATTGTTTCTAACATTTTGTTAGCCTTTAGCACGGTGCTGTCCTACAGGCGATTAATCAATTAGACAATTCTCATGGTTGGTAAATCGTTTATTAAGTTAAGTTTATTAATCATTTATTAAGCCAAAAAAAACTAATATTTGCTGGTTCCAGCTTCTAAAACCTTAAGATTTGCTGTTTTATATAATTGGTAATTGAATGTTTTGGGGGTTTTAGACTCAAGCGCCATGTGTGAGCCGCTCAAAGATGAGAGCCGAGAGCCCAAAACCCCCTAAAATTCAGTTTATTATCATGGAAGACAAATAATTATTCACCATTGACTGGCAGATTAATTTTCTGTCAATAGTATTTTATGATTTATTGTTTCAGCTCTAATGTAAATAAAAATCTACCCACACATACCTGCCAGTCACTGTTATGTAATTCAAAGCGAGTGTTTGCATAGTGTGTTGATAGAAGGATGCAGGGTCATTCAGACTGCGTGGACACATTTCAATGCTACTACAACGATAGCTCTGGTTTGTACTCGCGCCAACATTTCAGTGTACTCGGCTCTAGTCTGTACGTTAGTGTGTCAGTGTGAGTTTTAGGTGCAGATCAGAGCTGTTATGAATCAGGCGTCTAAAAATGGAGCGTTTCTAAATGGAGGTGTTGAATGGAGCTGAACTCTTTCCTCTGTTACATCTGGCATCTAAATACAGAATGGATGAGTGTGTCTGTATGAGCATGTTATAGTGCACACTTTACATTTAAAGAAATGGTTGCTTGGCTTCTCATTAAGTCTTGTATTCAGATTTGATGATTGAGCTTCAATTGAAAACATTTTCATTAATGTTTTTGTATTTTCTGAAGCTTTGATTAGGAGAATAAAAATAACTTATAAAAGACAAAAGCCTCATACTTAATATGGATCATAGACTATATGTTATTTATTAATGAACTGAACTGAACCTAAGGAATTGCCACCAACCATGTCATGTTAGTTTATTGAGAAGAACGCTAAATAATGCTCCAAAGCAGCGCTAAATTTTGTCGAGGAAAAACTGGCATGGCCATTTTCAAAGGGGTCCCTTGACCTCTGACCTCAAGATATGTGAATTAAAACTCTGAAATGAATAGAGTGAAAGCTGTATCTTTTTAAATAAAACAGATGTTCACAAACTGCTATTGTGATTTAAAATGGGCAAATGTTCCCTTGAAGGCCACAGTATAAACTCTGACCTTAACTTGTTTGAATACTCCGTCTTTTAAAGCTCTAATCCGATTCTGCTGCTCCACCTGTGGAGTTCAAACACTGACCTCGCCTCAGATGGGTTTTATCTCTTTCTCTTCTTCTGTCACTCTACATCTCCATCACTTCCCCTAACACGTCCTTTTAAATCTCTTTTACTATTTCTGTCTTTTTTTCCCTCAAGATTACAGCCTCATCTGTGTCCATCACTTTCTTTCTTTCACTCGCCGAGCATTTTAGAATGGGAGTGGAGTGAGGGTTTCTGGGTAATCTTTGCTCTGGAAAGCACCAGATTAAAATCTCAGATTACAAGAGGAGAGAGATTACAACTTTTTTTTTGCATGTGAGTGTGTAAAGCAGGTCATATACAAAGACACATGTGGTTCAGATTGTGTAGATAATATCCTCCCTTCCTCTAGCTTGTGTAGTACATGTTGTACTCATGTTTAAAGCTTCATGTGTGTGTGTTGTTTCTGTATATGTAGGTGCTGTATTATATGATGCACCCCAGATAATAAATGGATTGCCAACAGTTCATTGATTTTTAACTCGATATCCATTCAGACCTCTCTCTCTTTCTCGCTGCAGTGTGATTTATTGATTCTCTGTATTTCCTAGTTTCTCTGTGGGGTGTAGTTAACAGAGCATTGCAGTGGACTAAATCACCTCACAGTTTTCATCACACAAGAGTAATGCTCTTTTCTTTCTCCTGCTGAAAATGTACTCCAAAACAAAAAGTTTATTCAGTCACAGCGAGACACTACTGAGCTTAAATGATCCCTGAAATTGAAGGAAATGTTCCATATCAACATCTCCTCAAAATGAAATAAACTTCTCTAAATATAGCACTTTTATCATTAAATACCATTAGCATAATTCATTTAGAGACATTAGTTTAATTACTACCATTGGATAAGAGCAGATTACTGAAAAGATTGGCAGCCGCACACTGCGTTTAAACATTGTGTGCCATTCAGTCTGATTTCAAAAGCAAATCATGCGTGTTACTCTGCTTAGATAGTCCCAGCTTCATGCTTTAAAAGGCATTGTTGTGGTTATAAAAGGCTCTTGTTGACTCTTATCCTCCCTGAAGTGCTGGAGTTTGTGCAAATGTGGTTTGAACTTTTTGAAGCACAAAATGCAATCAAAGCACATTCAAGAACCACGGTTTTAGCACAGCCACAGGTAAATTGCTGTATAAGCTACTCTAAGCTATTTTAGTTTCCTTTTAGCAAAATGCTCTGAGTGAATTTGCCCCTGGTAAACACTTATGCAGTGTATACTGTATGTCTAGGGCTTTTATTGTAAAAGATAAGAATGGAAGGAGTGGATCTGGTCTGTGCTGCCTTTGTCAAGGCTGAAAGGAGAAATAAAGTTTGCCATCTTGATTCAGACTACAGAGCCACTATAGTATATGTATTGAATATGTCCGTTCCACACAACATGATTGGTTGATGCCTTTATTCGCGTTGCAAAAGCTCAGAAAAATCAACCTTGTTTCTTTTTCGCTGTGTGATATTTGCGTTCTGTGTGAAAGTACTCATGACAAAAACAAGAGTTCGAAAAAGTGTAGTGTCATGCAAAGTAATCCGACAAAAAAAACAACCCAATGTGTAAAGGCCTTTCAGTCCTGATTATGTATGTTTGTCCTAATGTACTAACCAATTTAGTCTATTGTTTGTTTGAGTGACTGTAGATTTTGTAGATCTTTATTCTAAGTATTTAGCCCTTGAAGAATACGCTGTTTTCACATTTTAGCTCGTATAACACCTTGACTGATTGAAGTCCCCTTCAAACATATTTCCTTCTGGTTTGCTCTGCTGCGTCAGTCTACACCGGCCATCTCTCCTCTGGGGACATCTTAACTGATCACAGTTTGAATTTGCAGCGAGTGTACAGGGGAATAAATGAGGAGTGGACGAGAGCAGGATATCTCAGTCAGTCTCTCATCCCTCCATCTGTGGTTTGTTAATGAGGCTCTGGGGGTTTTCCTAGGTCATCATGTGACACTCTCACACTGTATGGACACCTCAGCCTGTGAAACTACAGAGCTGCTAGAAGTTTGGTTGCTTTTCTTATCTTGTAGCACACACATTGCACACAGAAGTGTTTGAAAAGCGCTGAGAAAAATGCAAATTTCATAAAGTTATGTGATGTTTCAACTTTTGATGCTCCCTCCCAAATATTTCTGTTTTGAAATTTGGTATAAATCCTGTGGCAGTTTACTTTTTAATCCTCATTCTGAGTCACAACCTCTATTGTCAGGTTTATATATAGATAACACAAAAGTGACACACCTCTGGATTTAGGTGTCTGTTGTGGCGCTGTATATATCTATGAGGGAAACGTTATAAACTCAATTAAATTTCAGTAACAGAATCATTTCTGTATTGATTATCCTGACATTTATTTATTCACAAGCCATTTAAAAAAATCTGTCCACTATTATATATTTTTTTATTTAAATGCTGACACATGCACTTAAAAATCACTTTCCATTGATTCCCTATTGTCTTCATCACCGTCTCACTGATTTTCGGTGCATCTGTGATTAATACAGAGGTTAAGTGCGTAGATTCTTAGTACAGAAGTAGTTATGACATGTGATTAAAGTGCTATTGAATCAAATAAAGTGGCTGTAGAGGCAGGATTAAACACGATAGTGAGAGCAGTAATGAACTGAAAGAAGTGCTGTGGCGATTTGAATCACAATGTCGATGAATAACAAGGCTATTGAACACAGTGTGAAAGTGTTTGTAAATAATTATAGTCAATCAAAAGTAAAGTGTTGAAGGATCAATTAAATGTTACCAAGTGCAGCGCGGTCTGACATCACCTTTGTGTTTTCTTACTCAGCCTCTGGATGATGTTTTCAGCCGCCACGAGTTCAGTACATGTGTGGGTGTGAGCGGAGAGCAGCCTGTTATGACTTGAAAACATTTTTTCTGTCAGTGCAGTGACTAAGATATCAGACACACTGTTTACATCCCTTCAGCCCCACCTTTAGGTTTGGCCTCAGTGTGCACGTGGATTACTGCAGGTAGAACAAAGGTGATGTTGTCAACACAAAGCCAAGGCAGCACCATATATGGAGGCCTTTGGATCTGACAGTGTGTGGATCTCTCTATTTTGCTCTGGCTCTATTCCACAGTTATAATAATATATAATATAACATGTTTATGTATATAGCACTCATCAAAATCAGTGATTATCAAGGGCTTTACAAAAAGAATAATACATGATACGATTCCACAGAACGTCAATAAAGTATACTGAATTATCATATAGTCAGTCAGGTCTTTACAGTCTGTGTGCATACAACATCCTCCATCATTAGACACTCAGGTGGAAAAGCTTTACTGAGGAAAAAAGGTTTATTTTTGTCCCCCGTCAGAGGGTTTTATTGCGTTCAGCCCTTGTTGCAGTGCTGAAAATTGCCAAAACACTGTGTTTGTATTCTAGCCCGATCCCATTTTTCTGTCTGTTCTGTGACTGTTTGCTTTCCATTTATTCTCTGGGTAATTCTCCGTTGTATCTCTGGAGCCCCTTGGGGAGGTGGTGTGCTTGTCTGCCAGCTCCTCTTCCCCACAGGAGGCTCCTCTTCTCTGGCCACAGAGTCACGGCTGATCCTCCTCCAGGCAGGGGGCTCTCCAGTCCAGTTCACATGAACCAAATGTCTCATTTCACCTTGAACTGTCCTCTCTTTTTTATCATAGGTGAACTCTTTTTTATGTCTCCGTACGTGATTTGAATACAGTTGAAAAATGGGAACAGTTGAATGAACACATCAGGAGGATATCCCGTCACCAAAACCGAGCCAGTTCTCTTATATTTTTCTTTGTTCTGTCTTTCTTGGCACAAATTATTCCCTAACAATTTAAGTGTTGGACAACAGCAAATCAAATATTCATTAAGTGTTAAGACACTCAGGGGTTTCCTTTTGATTGCAGACTTGGAATATAGGGACTTCCTCTGCTTAATTAGTAAAAATCTGTTTTATTGAAGTTAACTGAGGAGATGAGAGAAGTTATGAGCCCTCAAATTGTTTAGTAGCCCACAAAGTGCACACAATAATCTTCATGATGAATAGCTCTGTTAAGGATCCTGTATCTCTAATCTGTTTCATTTGTTTTCCATGCAAATTGTCTGAAAAAAGTCTGAAAAATATCTGAAAAAATGTCAGAAAAAAGGTGGAAGAAAGGCAGAAAAAAGTCTGAAAAATGCCATTTAAAAAAGTCTGAAAAATGTCCAAAAAAAGGCAGAAGAAAGGCAAAAGAAAAGTTCCAAAAAATCAGAAAAATGCACCCACTTTTGAGTTTCCAGTCTGTACAAAATAATCTTTTACTTTTTAGCATTTCAGAGTTGATTTGTGCCTCACAGGTTGAATGGATTTGAATTCATTTGCAGGTGCACTGGTTTGTGTAACGTGCACCATGTTCTGTGGCAGCATGATGCATTAGTGTTGGTGTACAAGCTTTTTCTCTGAAGCCCCTCAGGAAGTACAGTCATCAATTACCAGGGATACTCATCTGTGTTATTCTCCAGTCTGTTGGAACAGAGTGGCCTTGGCAAACGCAATGGGGTTTGCTGGATTAAGCCCTTCAAAACTTCAGTTAATCTAAATTGCGGTCTGACTACATCTCCATATTTGTCCAAAGAGCTGCTGTTCTGTTAGGTAAGAAAGCGATAATGGTGGAGGAGGAGAACTGATACCAAAGGAAACAAAGCAGAGCATCCGTTTTTAGCAAATCTAGCGATGTAGTCATAGGGATGTTAGTCAGCTGGTCATCAACTTTGGTCCAAACTGAAATATCTTAACAATTGAATGGATTGCCATGGAATTTGGTACTAACATCCACGGTGCCCAGAGGATGAATCCTATTAACTTTGGTGATTATCTGACTTTTCCTCTAGCGCCACCACCAGGTCAACATTTTCTTTTTTTTAATTTGTCAAATACTTTGGCTTATGAATAAATACCTGCAAAACAAATGACATTGTCTTTGTGTTTAGTGCTAATTAGTGAAAGTTAGCATGCTTACACCAAACAAAGATGATGACCATTATACCTGCTAAACATCAGGATGTCAACTTTGTTATTGTTAGCATTCCTGATGTAAGCATTGAGCTCAAAGCACTACTGCGCCTAAGTACAGCCTCACAGAGCCATTAGCATGTTTTTGTGTAAAATATAGCACGTTTTGTTCATTTCACTGCTTCTCTAATGTACCATAATACATGTGGATTGTTGCCATGGTTACTTTGCAGCTATGTCATATGTTATGAAACTATATGCATGGCTTTCTAGATTATCAATACGTTCTTTTAGCTGCATGCCCTCAATCTCCATCAATGTATGAGGCAGTTACATCATGTCATCTCTCTATGGAGAGCCAGCTTCCTGTTATTGGATTAATAAGTCTGGTTTTAAACATCTCCTCCACTAAATCTCTTGATCTCCCAATCCCATTATTTCCTACCCAACAGTCAAACACACACCAGTTTAATTCAGCTGATGCTAATCTGGTGTGCTGGTTCAGACTGTGAGTGGCTCCATGCTGGTTTAGAGCCGACTAATAGATGACTAATGTGGTATAATCTCTGTTACGTTCACTCATTTGTCACAGAGGAGACCAATAAAGAATCATGTACACCAAATACATTAGTGGCTTTTACATATTTTGCTTTACATTCATTCTTGTCTCTCTGATACAAATACAAAATTAATTCATGTGTTTATTTATTTATGTAATAAATATAAATCGATTCATCTTTTGGTCTGTATATTGTCCAGAAATAATCTTATACAATTAACAGTTAAAAAAAACAGGAAGGCTAATTTTCACTCTTTGAAAGCTGGAACCAGCAAATGTTTGGCACTTTGCTTAAAATTAGGGCTGTCAAATTTAATGCGATAATAACACATTGTCATCATATGAAACTAGAAAACCTGAGGAATCCATTTCTACCAACCATATCATATTAGCTCGTAGAATAAGGAGGCTCTATTCCATACAGCCTTTTACCAGACCTTACAGCCACAATTGTCTACACACATATAGGAGTATGGTGTCTTTATTTCTTGTGAACAGCCTTGACTTGATAGATTAGTGTTGGGGATCGATTTGATCATTCGTCCCTGGCGGACAGATGCTGATTGGTTTTTGACAGAATAGTTGAGTCACCTCTTCGTTTTGGCAGAATGACACTGATTAGCTGTAGGGGAGGATTGCACCGCTCATGAGGGACGACGTGTATCTGACTCGTGCCTACCTCTGGCTCATGTTAGTGGAAAATAAATTGATGGATTGGCGGCAGGAATAAAGAGCTTCTGACTCTCTCCTGGGAGCAACTAAAGAAAGGCTTCCCTTGGCAATTTCCTGTGTGTTTGTGCCAGGCTGTCGTCTCCCCATGGCAAGGTCTCTACTCCCAGCTCCCATCAATGAGGCGCTCAGATGAGCTGGCTTAGTGGGAGTTGGAGTAGCACTTGCTGGCCCACTCTCTCTCTCTCTCTCTTTTCCACGTACAGTACACACCGCAAGCTTCCTCTCCAGTCTCTAATCTTAGATTTGGAATATAGAAAGCCAATGCAAATCACACACCACCAACGCAGAGACACACACTATAGCTGCCTCATCTTTCATGCTTTACATGCATTTGCGAGTTTTTGCCTTCAAGTGATAATTACTTTCATTATCAGTTAATCTGTAGGTTATTTTTAGCCACACTAGTCGAAACAACGAGGTCAGTCAGTCCATCACTTTGGTCCAGACTGAAATATCTCAACATCTACCAGATAGATTGGCACGAAATGTTGTACAGACGTTCACGGTTCCCAAACTATCATCAATTTAATGATCCCCTGACCTTTCCTTTAGCGCCAAGATGAGGTTCATATGTGTGGTTTAGAGTGAAATGTCTCGACAACTATATGATGGATTGTCATGAAATTTGGTACATGCCCCCTTTAGGATGAATTGTAATAACTGTGGTGATGACGTGACTATTCATAGTGTCATCATCAACATTTGTAATTTGTCCGACGATGACAAACCAGAGGTTCTCAAACTTTTTGGGGACAGGGACCCCTTACAGGGGAGAACATTTTCCAAGTACCCTCGTAACACCGATTAAGCATACACTTACTACATTGTGTACTCTTAGATGCCGTTGGAACTATTTCTATTCTAAAATCTCTCAATTTAAATACTTCTGTTTCACAGTGATAAAGAGAAAAAACGATTACCAAAGCAGTCGTCCATTAATTTAGCTGATCTACAAATTAATGAATCTACTAATCCTTTCAGAAATAGTTTACAGTATTTATATATTTGTGTGGTTGTTTGTGAAAGGATCGTTGTTCCTTGACAGAACTGAGCAGCAGTAGAGCACGTCAGATTTTGTCATAGATAGATGTCTTTGATATGCATCAAAGCTTCCAGACCAGATTTGTATCCAGGAAGCTGCAGATGTTATGTAAATCAACCAACTAAACCTCAAGGACATTACATCTTTTGGCCAGCTTTTTCACTTGTTAGCTGTCTGCTGTAGAAAAATCTAATTTACAACATTTTTGCAGGAAGTTAATGGCCAGTAGTTCCCTCCAAGGAAAATTAGTTCATGTTTCACTTTTAAGAGATTCTGCATTCACATCCATTTTTTATATTTCTTGGAGACAAGTTGAATATATGAATATCTCCTTTCCCAGTGGACATATGCCCCGGTGCGTGTTGTTTGTGTGTTTTGGCTGTGTGTCCAGCCATCTGTATAATAATCTAAATGGCCTCGGTGCAGACCGGGGTCATAGGACGAGTTGTGACCTCAGAGATATATGGTGCCTCTGTGTGTTCACATGTTAATAATTTTCCATTCTAAACACCCTCAGACCCACTTTCCAGTACATGTCCAGTACGTGTGGGGACTGCTGAATGTGAGGCTGACAGCAACATGTTTATACTTGAATCTGCTGCAACCAGCTGATTTATGACCAGGCTGTTTGTGTGTGAAGGAGGACGAGCAAACAAATGTTTGGTTTGTGCAAATGAAAGCGTGATCTGATCACAAATGTAAAATATTCAAGGTTGTGTGCTGCAGTAGGAAGATGATACACAGTTTCTTCTTTCATTGCCATAGACTCACAGTGTGTTCATACACTAATCATCAGGCTGCAGCCAATTTTAATTATTAAATCATCTATTCATTACTTTCCACATTAACCTTTTACCACCCACTGGTCCAGCCACAGGATGCTAGAACTTTGGATGCTAGCACTATGAAAAGTCACATTAATATTAACATGTAGTAAATGTATCGCCAGAGATTATGGTATTAATATATATTGTTATATAAATGGATTTAAATTAAGGGAATTTTAGGAGCATCTTTCCATCTGAAACCACATTTAGATCATCATGTAGGGAGCATAACGGCCTCTCCTGAACGGTTAAGTGAACAAAATAATTAAGAGAGATTAAATGTCAAACAGCTCAAATTTAATTATTTTTTTTGGTGGTTAGTAAATAATTTTCTAGGGGATTAGTACTGGTGTCGAATCGATTAAAAGTCTAAATTCTCTGATTACAGCTTCTTAAATGTGAATATTTTCTGGTTTCTTTACTCCTCTATGACAGTAAACTGAATATCTTTGAGTTGTGGACAAAACAAGACATTTGAGGACGTCATCTTGGGCTTTGGGAAACACTCATCCACATTTTTCACCATTTTCTGATATTTTATAGAGCAAACAACTAATCAATTAAACGAGAAATTATTGACAGATTAATCAATGAAATGAATCGTTAGTTGCAGCCCTAAAAACCTTAAGATTATGGTGTCTCAAAGGCTCAATGGCCTCATCCTCACAGCTATGAATAGTTAAAATCTTATCAGAAGCTACCACAGTCTGACCAGCAGTTAAAAAAATCCTCAAATTCTTTATTCCTCTGTTTTATAAAAAAGAGGAAACCAAGCACTTCTTCCATTTGTGAAGCTACAAACAGCAAATGTTGTGTATTTTTACTTAATGTTGATTGTATCAGTGTTTATTTAGAGCCCAGGTTTGTTCTGGCTGCGTTTCTGTCCGTCTGGTTGGACCGATGGATGTGTTATGTGTGATGTTCTGAGGGTGTTCGCCATCTGTACTCAGGAGTAGCAAGACAGTTTAATTCAGAACGAAGCATTTACATGAATGACTTTTTACGTTAATAAAAAAAAAAGATGCTAAGTTAGTAACTGTTTGATATTATAGGACTATTATTCACTGCTAGGGTTGCTGACTCTGCAGGATGCATCACAAAGCCACAGGACACAATTAAAATGTCATGTATTCTGCTCGTCTGTGCATAAAGAAAAAGACAATAAGAATAAAAGAAACGCCCTCAGGGTTTGTCAGCAGTTTGCTCGTGTGTGTGTGTTTTAGAGCTTAGTCTGTGCGCTTTGCTGCCGTGGCAACAAGAGTTACCACATACTAATATTTTAGGTTGCCTTATGTAATCGTCTGCCTTTGTCAATAGTGGATTTTCAGAACAAGAGGCGCTGGAGGCTGCTTGTTTTGAGCCTCAGGCTCCACAGTGCTCCACTAACTGACCATTGTGCAGATTTACGGTCCCATCAGCTGCCTTTTTCCTCCTCTTTCCCTCCAGTCTAAACACAAGAAGTCTCTCAAGACCATGCACTCAATACTCTGTTGATCCTCTTTCTTAGCTTTGCTTTTATCTCATGTCTTTCTTGCCTGGAGACGAGGCAGAAAGAAGCTTTTCTGCGAGGCCACATAAACATACCTGATGTTTTATATCAATGTCACAAGATTGTGCAGTTTTTTAAGTGCGTAGCTTAGCCTGAAAGTCTATACAGACAGCAGCAGCACCCTGTAAAACATGCCACATTTATTTTTATGTAACATATCGGCCTGTCATATCGGAGGAAATGTTAATTTCTGGCCGATGCCGATTTTTCATTTTAAAGCCTTTACCTGCTATAACATGACAATATCATCGTGCATCCCAAATATCTGGGGGGTAATATCAGTTTGGAGCCTCTGTGTTGTTGTTTTTGCAGGAGGCACCTCTCAAATACTAGTCTCAACAGCAGTCATTATTATCATAGGTGTACCTATTTGTGAAGGTAATACATCTCCAAGGCCATAATAATAATAATGACAGTGTCAGATGTTGTCTGGCTTTTCTTTTTTCAAGCTATTGTGATAATAGCTCCACTCCAGATAACACTGGAGCTGACTCCATTAGACAGAAAAATACTTGTTTCAGTCATTTTGTAAGCAAAAATTGTCGCCATTCTCTCGTTAAAGGTTCTCAAATGAGGGTATATGCTGTTTTTCTTCGTCTTATCACTGTGAACTGAGTATTTGGGGATATTAAACTATTAGTCGAACAAAACAAGACATTTCAAGACGTCACCTTGTGCTCTGGAAAGATGGGATGGGCATTTTTTTTCACAATTCTTAAATATATTTTATAGATTTTAGAGTTGCAGTCCTAATATCAGTCTCATTCTTTTGTGTGTTCATAGGCGGAGCGCAGCGCTTGCGATGCCAACATCCTCAGCATCCCGGTGCCCATGCGCCGCGGTGGCTCCGAGTCCAACCTGGACGTGGTGGACAGCGTTGGGATCGATGGAGTGGGCCTGGATTTCACCAAGGGAGCGCTGGGTATCGACAGCCTGCAGCAGAAGATCCTCAAGGTCAGAGGAGACTTCAGTCACCTGCTCTGTGGTCTCGTTGTGGGTTTACTGTGTTTGACTTGCAGATCGGTGTGTGTGAGACACGTGGGAACAAACTGAATGAAATACCTCCTTAGCTCAGCTCTTTATCCAATAATGAGCTAATTAGATTTCAGCTATGATACTACAGATACCAGTTAAAAAAGCTATTGAATTAATTGGTTTAATCAACTAGAAATAGCACTCCACAACATCCTCTGATTCATTCTCATCATAGTCCTTTTTGTCTCAGCTTTCATTGGTAGAAAAGTGTCTCAGAGTGGAATTATTTCCACCATATGGACATTAGGCTTCAGTGCAATTTAATTTGATTACTCTCAGTTGATTTAGTGGTTTATCTTAATTTTTGAAAGTATTTTTGGGCCGAAACCTAATGAAGAGATTATTAACCTTTTCCACTCCACCCCTCTTTTTCATAGACCTGTTTTTGTCTTTTTTAAGGGGGTACAGAGGGTCTTTAAGGGGAGATAGCAGGTCAACAGTAGGTCAAATAAAAAAAAAAATAGGTCTCAATACAATGAAATGGCTACTATGGGGACTAACATCATCACACATGAATACAGTTGGGCTCATTGGATCCACAAGAGTCTCAGCTTTACAGTGATACTCAATTGATGTAATTCTTTAATTAATTCTGTCTTTAGGTGACGGAGCAGATTAAGGTGGAGCAGACGGCTCGGGACCAGAACGTCGCAGAGTACTTGAAGCTGGTGAACAACGCCGACAAGCAGCAGGTGTCACGAATACGCCAGGTGTTTGAGAAGAAGAACCAGAAGTCGGCGCACACCATCGCTCGGCTGCAGAGGAAGCTGGAGCAGTACCACCGCCGTGTGAAGGACGGCGAGGCCAACGGGAAACAAGGCCACAAGGATGGCAACAGCAAGGAGTCTGGCACCCACAGTAAAGAGGGAAGCCTGCGGGACGTGAGCGCCACCGGGCGGCACCCGGCGTTGGATAAAGTGAAGACAATCGGGCCTGGTGTGTCGCTATCGCCACCGTTCTTCTTCAACAAGTCGCGGGAGTTCGCCAACCTCATCAGGAACAAGTTTGGCAGCGCCGACAACATCGCCCACCTCAAGAGCTCCATGGAGTCAGGGTCAGGGCTGCAGGTGGACAGCGCGTCGAGGGGTCTGAGCGGGAGCGCCACCACAGTAGCCAAGGCGAGTAAGTACCAGAGCGACGACGAGTGCTCCACGGGAACGTCTGTGTCTGCCGACTCGAACGGGAACCTGGGCGGTGGCTCGGGGGCGGGGTCTGGAGGTCCGGGGAGATCTGACTCCAACGGGCGTCTGGGGGAGGTGCTGGACATGGTGCGGGAGATCAGGGAGGCTCAGTCACAGCTGGCCGAGGACATGGAGACTCTGAACACGCAGTTCAAACGAGACTACAGCTACTTTTCTCAGATGATGCAGGAGGAGAGATACAGGTAAGAATGTAACCAGTCACCATGGCGATACCGGTGCCATATTATACCCACACAGGACACACAAATACTGTAACAGTCTGTTAAAATACACAAAGTAGAGTTCATAAAGAAGTAGGTCAAGCAGCACTCTGTTAGATTATAAACACATGAATGTTTCAGGCTTTGCCCTCGTCAGTGTGTGATGAACAACAGGAGTCTTTATAGTATAAAGTACAGTACAGCACCACATTTAACCCCATCCAAGAAATATTTATATACTGTATATACAAAACTGATTCAATAGGGAAAAAACTAGTTCATGAAAGATAAATAGAAAATATATTTGTGCATAAATTGAATAAAATATTCAGGGTAAACGGTCATTAGTAGCCAGACCATATTATTTGTAATGTAGTTAAATAAAAGGGGACCAAATGAAGACCAGGTGTCTGAAATAAGTGACTCCAACTCAACCCATCAATTAGGGCCATCACAATCTTTACCAACACTAATTATAAATGTAATATGTGTAATATGTCATAGAAACACAGTAGAGCCCAGATTTACACACCAACTATGTCTAACTAGGTTTAAAAAGTACTTGAGTGTTTTTTTTATTTGCACTTCTATATAGTTGGGGTCAAGATACAAAAACACTTGATCCACCAGTTCCCATAATGCAGCTTGATGGTGTCTTTCACGCAGTGTTAATTTCGTTAACAAAAATGATGACTAAATATGTTCGTCAACTACCTTTTCTCCATGACGTCATCAAACACTAACAGGGACTATATCAACAAGCAATATTGTTCATCAGTTATATTTTTATATTTCTCTTCTCTGTTTTGTTTATTATTATTTTATTTTATTTCATTTTTTTATTTTAATCTATTTTGTCGTATGTTATGTAACTATAGATTCTTAAAATGCAAAAAAAAAAAAAAAAATGCAATATTGTTGATGAAAAAAGATGAGGCTAAAATGTAGTTTAAAAAATAAAAACTACCGAAATCTCTCTTTATTTTCGTTGACAAATAAGAGGAGACACAATATTATGACTGGGTTTTTTTTGTTGTTGTTTTTCAATGCAGCAGTTTTATACACCAGCAGCACACAATGAGCACAGTCTGGAGGACTCTGAGTAACCCACTGGCTTAAATTAAAGTTAACAATGACAACAACAGGGCTTGGAGGAAAGAAATGAGGTGATGTTTTGGCTGAAATGTTCAGTATAATCTGATGACTAAAACAGTTTTCATTGACTAAAATAAGACTCAGATTTGTGCCACTATACTATAATCTAGATCAGTGAATCCTACCTTGGGGGACAGGAGGAAGATAAATCTGAGGGTTTCAGGAAGATTAAAGAGACAAGAAAAAAAAACTATATGTATTTGGTCTTCTTTCTTGCAAATTACTGAATATTTTACCTCTAAAAGTCCTTAAAATGAAACCGTCCCAGAAGGAAAAATGACTCTTTGGTTGAGCGGCTCATAATGCATGGCCACACTAGTGTGAAGTCTCACAGGTACACTACTTCATTTTAAGATGTCACAAGCCAAAATGCCTCTCCAACATATCAAAACAAATATTTCTTCTGCTGCAGGTGCGTCAATAATCCCCACCCTGCACTCCTAACTGGGAGTGACACATTGTGTTTGTACATCTGTTGAACTCTAAAGCTCTTTTGACAGTTATTATAAGCTTTTGTAGACTAAAAATAGTCGGCCGAGCTTCCACACAAACCTCCAGACTGTTGCTAAGTCAACCAAGGACAAATGTTTTCAGCAGCTTAGTTGCAGTAGTGGTTAAACTGCCGTACTGTACTCGCCCACACATACACTCAATTATGCATCGTTTTCTCCCCCCCCTTCCCCCCCCACCCTCTCTCTTCTTGGCCTCCACCTCTTCTGCATGTGTGTGTGTATGTGTGTCAGGTATGAGCGGTTGGAGGACCAGTTAAATGACCTGACGGAGCTCCACCAGCATGAGACCAGTAACCTGAAGCAGGAACTGGCCAGTATTGAGGAGAAGGTGGCCTACCAGGCCTACGAGAGGGCCAGGGACATACAGGTAATGTATAAGAACGAGTTATATAATATATAATACACCACAGACTCATATTGAACATATATTTGAACAAGGACAGCGCTGGAATTTCTCTGTTTTGAGTAAAAAGACATTTGACTCCAGTACTGAACTGATTATTTGATTTAATGACGGACAGAAAGTGATAATCTATTTATTGTTCGCCCAAGTAGTTCACCCAAAAACATTATAAATTGTCTATAGTTCTTACTCCCTAGGCGCTTTCTATGGTCCCAAAAAGGCATTAAATGACAGCATATCAGTGCAAACTAGGGTTTGCCCAACAACCGGCGATCGCCGCTATATTAAAAAGAGTCACGGTGAAGGTTACATGATCCATATTTCTACTGTCTGGTACCACTGATTCATTCTACATAGATCTCAGAAGTGGCAGAGAAAACATTTGAGTGGTAGGGGAGGAAAAAACTTTAATTTCATTCAGACACTGCCTTATAGCATTGGTTTTAAATCCTAAGTAATAAATAGGCGCTTTTGATTTTCGCTTTGACACCAAATCCTCCGCCATCGTCTTGTCTGTCGACTCTCTCTCTCGTCCCGTGTGTGAAATCTGACACCTGCCGTCCAAAGCGGACACTTTCACTTTCAGTTTGCAGCGGCTGTCGTTCGACTTTGTATTGATAACACGGCGCTGATGCGCCAAAATGAACTAAATGGGTTTTATTTCTGTAAAAAAAAGCGAAACGACGGTGTGGGCGTTGGGCAAATTATGTAATCAGTGTATCCCCGAGCACCACGTATCACGACTACTGTGGCAAGCCTAACTTAAAACTGATGATCCTTAAATAACTTGAAGGGTATAATTAAAAGACATTTTCTAATTGTTTGTACAATTCCCATTATTTTGTTTTCTTGTATAATTTTGGGCACTTGTCTTTTTTAATAAGAAGACACCTGAGTCACCGAGATGCCTCCAGCGTCCTCCATTCATTTCTTCTGTGATCCACAACTCCCGCTCATTTCTAATGCAGCTGATATCAATTTATATCTAATCTAGTTTCACTGCCCTTCCCCTATGACTCACTGCTCTCCAGTATTTCCCTGATTTTAACCACAGTGTATATTTTGTGTGTGGGTGTATTTGTGTATTGTGTGTGTGTGTGTGTGTGTGTGTGTGTGTGTGCAGGAGGTGCTGGAGTCGTGCCAGACTCGTGTGTCTAAGCTGGAGCTCCAGCAGCAGCAGCAACAAACGGTTCAGGTGGAAAACACTGACGCCAAGGTGCTGCTGGGGAAATGCATCAACATCATGCTCGCCATCGTCACCGTGATCCTGGTGTGCGTTTCCACGGCGGCCAAGTTCACCGCCCCGCTGCTGCGTAGCCGCCTCCACCTGGCGCTCACCTGCGTGGGCGTGTCCGTGTTAGCGCTGCTGTGGAAGAACTGGGAACATTTGCAGTGCGCTTTGGAGCGACTGCTCCTCCCGCACTGATCTGGGGAGGAGACCAGAAAACTTAACCACAGACCCCCGTGGGTCCAGGTCTCCGTGAGGTGCGTCGTCATGGCAACACAAAAACTGGGGGAGGAGTTTACATGTAGCCTTATACCAGCCCTAGTTCCCCATTGATTTTAGGCTCCACGGTGACTTTGCATGTGTAAATGGGGTTGACACAAAGCCTTTCCCAGAATGCACCTCCACTGTAATTCCAACACACAGATGTAAGCTGATATAACTGTGACAAAGATCGACAACGTGCTGTCTACAAGGCTGAAGGTGCAAAACGCATGAACTTTGCACAACGCTGACATAAAAGTGCATCACTACAGTCACTTAAAGATGAACCAGCCTCATCTGGTCATCAGAAGATTCTGTATCGCAGCAACAACAGACACTAATATCTAAATATAGAGGATTTCATTGGTGCGTGGAAATACAGCGATTATTTCCTGTCCTTTTAAAGGGAAGTGTATCTGTTATAGCACCACCTCACACCTCTAAACAAACACTCGCTGGCTGCGTGTGGCCAGTCGAGCAGTCTTGAACACCAGCCAGCTGTGACAATACAAAGACACATCACACCTGAAGGTTGATTTGTACTGTGTACTGAACTGTATTTATGTCATGTTTTTTTCTTGTCAGTGTCTCATTCAAAAGGACATTTTTTTTTTAAAAACTGTTGTTTTAAACTGTGGGTGTGTTTGTCTGAGTGTACGCCTGCTCGTGTGTGTCTACACTGTGTTTCACATTTTGTGAAATTAGAGAAGTTCGCTTTCTCGGAGAGAGTTTGGTGAGAAGATCAACACCACTCAAAATGAAACTAGAGCCAGGAGAGGATTAGCTTACCGTGAAGAATGGAGGCGGTGGAAACAGCTAGCCTGGCTCTATCTGAAGGTTACAAAATCCACCTACCAGCTCCTGTAAAGCTCACTAATCAACACATTTGATATTGTTTAATCTGCTCAAAAAAACATAATGTAAATACAACAATTTGTGCTTTTATGTGGGTTATGTGCGGATGGATAGAAGCATTAACTTTCTGTCACCTGTTGTTTTTACACAATCAAAAAATGTTAAATGGTGAGTTTTTGAGGTGCTCGTAGGCTTGTTATTTTAGCTTAGCATAAAGACTGGAAACGGAAACTGGAAAACTAACTTCTAACTGAAGTTAGTATAGCCAACTTCCCCCTGTTTCCAGTCTTTATGCTAAGCAAAGCTAACTGGCTGCTGACTGTATCTTCATATTTACTGTATGGACATATTGATCTTCTCATCTAACTCTGCAAAGAAAGCTCATATTTCCCAAAATGTCCAACTATTCCTTTTTAAAGGAAAGCTTTGAAACTGCCTCCTGTCTTGTTGATTTGATGCTTTTGGGTTTTTTTCGTCATGTAGAAATCTGTTTTATGTTTTTCGAATTGCTTTACTCAGCTCCAAAGACTGCAGCTTTAGCATCGACCAGCTATCTAGCATGTAAACTGTGAGGAAGGCCGACACGATTAGAGAAAAGCTCTTTTTTTTTTTTATTGAACTGCCTTTTTTTACAGAACAAATTGATTTTTGTGTGAAGTCTGTGATGTTGTGCTACGTTCAAGTCCTGTGGGAGTAACAACAGCAACACGGTTCAAAGCCCTGACTTTAAAGGATTCCCTCCTGTTGAAACTTGTTTTTTAAGCCACGTAGTGATTCCTGTTACTACATTACAATTACTCATAATAATTCCTGTCAGCCTTTTCACTTGACAGCTGGGAAGTGACTCATTTGAGATGAAACTAGCACACAAAGTCCTGCCCTGCCATCATATATTAAGACTTATGAATTGGAGGATGAAGGTGGTTTTACTTGAAATAAGTATGTCTGTTCTTGCACTAAAATATTGAAATGTCAGTAGCCTAGAAAAAAAATCCCAAACAGGAAAACTTCCAGAAGTGGTAATATCAACACCTTATTTTTCCCACGTGACATGAATGCAGCATTACAGAAAGGACAGAGGAAACTGAACAATGTAGCTCCGTGCTCCCTAACCCTGTATTATCACTGTGATGATGAGGGGGATGAAATGGGACTGATGCCTTTTCAATGCAGCTTATTTTCTTTGTATTCTGTTTGCATCCCTTCAAAAGCCAAATATGGAGATTTTTAAGGCACAAAGGCCTTTCCAAGTGACACGGAAAATACTATTTTTTATCTTTTTTTGTTTTCTTAGCATCATTCTTTGATGTTTTTTTCTCCATATTGGCTCAAAAAACTATTTTGCTCTTCAGGAGAGACGTGCACCTCCTCTCCAAAAGCTGTATTTGTAACTCCATAATTCCATATTTTCACATTTCTGTCTCCTAAATGTGCATTAGTTTCTGGTTATGGGTTTCCATAACGTTATTTTTTTTTCAAAGAGAAAATAAATCTTTGTTTTTCCAAGATTGTTCCAGATTTTCTGTTTCCTATCGGCTCCTTTTTTATATTCCTAACACCTCATCCATTATACATGAGCCATCAGACTGTGTGATGTGAGGACAGATCAAACCACTCTGCAAGCATCATAAGGAATTCATACATAAAACGGGTGTAAATCACTTGAACACCAGCTGCACAGTGTGGAGAGAGAAACCACAAAGTATGTTCTTTCTAGTATTTGAAAGAATATGTTAGATGTATTTTTATTTTTCACAAGTCAGAATGTCAGTTAAAACCACATATTACATTTACAGTTGCAAATACTTTTGCAACATGAAAAATAGTAATAATTTAATTTTTACCTGTACTTATATTAGTAGGATAAATCATAAATAATAAGCTAGACCACAGAAATGTAATTTTTTTCCCTCACATTGTTCGTTCATATTGTAGCTCCCATAAAGAAATACCTCCCAATGAGAAGATCGATAGGCTACCACTAAACGAGAGTGGTATCAAACTTCTCATCTAACTCTCAGCAAGAAAATTAATTCACATATTTCCCAAAATGTCGAGCTATTCATTTAAACAACATGTCCTACTTGTGGACATTTTACAGCAGGCGTGATAGAGATAAGGATCAGACAGATTAAGTTGTTGACTGTCATTGAAAAACAAATCAGTGTGTAACGATGGATGGTGACAAGCAACAGTGGTCGTGATTGTCAGATGTGGTTAGTGTGAAGAGTTCAATGTTGTGCAGCGACTAAAACTTCTTCAAGGACGTGGAATTAATTTCTAAATGCCCCTGTTGTCAACTTTTTTGGACTGGAGGAGAAAAGTAGCATTTCAAATGCAGTTATTGGCAAGCGGACGTGTTTTAATAAGCTTTATGAGTTGGTGTAGTCATTTCCTAAAGTGTATTTATGGCTTCTTTAACATCCAGGATCTTTATTGCCTGTTTATAAATGCTGTAGACAAGATAAGGAACTGAAAGTCAAATCAAGTTCAAGTCAGTCCACTTTTTACTTTTATATTTTGACACAAAAATAATATACATTTCCAATATTTCAAGAGATGAGCAGTGGTGGAAAGTACATTTACTCAAGTCCTGTACTTAAGTACAATTTTGAGGTACTTTATTTACTTAAATTCAATTTTATGTTACTTTATACCACATCACAACAATTTAAAGGGACTTTACACATTCAGATTAATAATTAATAATAAAACAAATAATAATTCATTATAATAATAACAATGGCTCCACTTTTACCAGCTGCAACATTAAAGTGATGAACACATTAATGCATCAATAATCCAATAACATAATATATATTACTCTGAAATGGCCCATTCTGCATTATGAGTACTTTTACTTTTGGTACTTTAAGTATAGTTTGATGCCAATATTTTTGTACTTTTACTGAAGTAAGAGTTTGAATGCAGGACGTTTACTTGTAATTGAGTATTTCTACACTGTATTACTTTTACTGATCTGAGTACTTCTTCCACCACTGGAGTTGGAGAGAATTGAAGTGACGACAGATGAGTTACAGGAAATTAAAACACAGATGCATTTTGAAATAAATGTCAGGTTGTTTTGATTGATCACCATTAAGAAAGACATTTTGATTTGATCTGATTTGATTTGATGAGAACACTCTCACATCCCAGAAGCATTTCCGATATGGAGATATATGGAGATATGTGTTTTATGGCACATAGAATAAATAGCAGGTCCATGATCCAGCTGTTTTGTGGATCATAAATCTTTTATCTGTTTATTCAGGTCCATTATTCAGATGGTGTTTTGCTCCTTTTCTGTCCTCTTTGCTCTTTGCTTTGAGTTAATTTTCCTCAGAAAGACACGGCTCACCTCGGCTGGATAGGATAAATATCACCTTTTAGCACAGCATTATTAGCAAATACATGACATGTAGCCATATGGTATCAATGCTAAAAATATAAGTAAATCAATAATAACCTATATACATGCATGCTCATGCCAGGGGTACATTTATAAAATAAAATAAAATAAAAATAAATAATAACATAAATATATATTTATATTTGTATTATATTTATATTATATATATATATATATATATATATATAAAGTAATATAAATTCAGAATTAATTCTCGTCGGTCCATAATAAATTTATTAAACACACAATTAGTTTTAATTGCCTTTTTATTGTTAATGTTTCGTATCGTGGTGCCATATTGACACAAACATTTAAAAAATTTGGTTTGGAGTCCGCTCATCTCATATACTGGCTCTTGACACCTGTACTGAGTCAAGAACATTTACTAGGGCATATACGTATACATTATCTTGTATGTATGTATGCATGGCACAGACTAAAACTTAGAGGAGACCGCCACCTAGCTGCAAGATATGAACAGAGTCTCCAAATTACACATCAATCATTTCCAACATCTCTCACAAATGGTTAAAAAGATTATTTATAGATATCAATTTGAGCCCTTCCTGAGACCACTGAAGGACCACAGCACAAACAAAGGAAGGAGAAAGAAGAACTGAACTGTCTGAAAGACTGCAGAGCAGATTCTCAACGCTGAGAGGAAACATCAGACAAGAGGTCAATGATGCAAAAGATCCTGAATCAACAAACTGCTATCCTGAACTTGGAGATGATAATACTGAAGTTAAATGTATATTAGTAAATGCATAGTATACATATATGTGTATGCAGTATAAGAAAATGAGCCATCAAAATGACAAATAATAAACAAAATAACCGAAAAAAAACATGATTTTCAAACATAAGCTTCAAGATTCAAGATGTTTATTGTCACACCAGTTATACAGGTACAATCGAGTGAAATGCTTTTTGCTGGGAAGCTCCATTAAAATAATAAGTTATATTACAATTATAAAAGGAAATACTTTGTACATGGGCATATTAAGAACATATACATATCAGGAAGTGTGAATGTACATATATAAGAAATACTTTGTACAAGGCATATTAAGAACATATACATTAAGAACATATACAGTATAAGATATATTTTTGTGTGAGAAGGTGTCATATGAATTATCTATTTAAGATAAGATGATCAGTATGATAATACTGAAGTTAAATGTATATTAGTAAATGCATAGTATCATAAATAAATATATGTGTATGCAATTTAAGAAAATGAGCCATAAAAATGACAAATAATACACAAAATAACTGAAAAAAACCCATAATTTCCTCTTTTCTACATCAGGATAGGATATCAGGATATAAAAAAACATTATTTTCAAATATAAGATCAGGATCAGACACATAAATATATGTGTATGCACTATAAGAAAATACACAAAATACCTGAAAAAAACATAATTTTCAAACACAAGATGATAATACTGAATTTAAATGTATATTAGTAAATGCATAGTATTTTAAATAAATATATATGTGTATGCAGTATAAGAACATGAGCCATAAAAATGACAAATAATACACAAAATAACTGAAAAAAACACAAGGTTATAATACTGAAGTTAAATGTATATTAGTAAATGCATAGCATTTTAAATAAATATATGTGTACGCAGTATAAGAAAATGTATCAGTAAATGCAATATTAGTAAATGCATAGTATTTTAAATAAATATATGTATATGCAGTATAAGAAAATGTATTAGTAAATGCAATATTACTAAATGCATAGTATTTTAAATAAATATATGTGTATGCAGTATAAGAAAATGTATTAGTAAATGCAAAATTAGTAAATGCTTAGTATTTTAAATAAATATATGTATATGCAGTATAAGAAAATGTATTAGTAAATGCAAAATTAGTAAATGCTTAGTATTTTAAATAAATATATGTGTACGCAGTATAAGAAAATGTATTAGTAAATGCAATATTACTAAATGCATAGTATTTTAAATAAATATATGTGTATGCAGTATAAGAAAATGAGCCATAAAAATGACAAATAATACACAAAATAACTGGAAAAAAAACATAATTTTCCTCTTTTCTACATCAGGATAAGCTCATCTCTCGTTCTCGCACCTGATTGGCTGCTCGGCCGGAAGTAAACATCATGTGACCTCCTGGATCAGCTGATCAGCTCCGTAGACATCTTTACGAGTCACGACTGCAGCGGAGCTTTAATTCATACCTCCTCTTCTGTGATTTACGGGTAAATAACCACCGATTAAACGCGCTCATTGCTTTATTGAAACATTAACGTTGTTATTAACGGTGTATTTTGTTTCTCAGATGTTTTAATTGTTGTGTTATTGTGTTATTTTGTAGGCCACCGCGGATCTTTAACAGCTGCTCCACCATGGCGCTCAGCGATGCCGACGTTCAGAAGCAGGTAATAAGAGATTTAACCTTCACAGATGTCACCACTCATCTGTTTCTCTCCTGTTACTGTGAGAGGAGGTTTCACTCTGCTATTCGGCTCATTAAAACACGGATAAATGTGTCTAGTTGTGTGTGTGGAGGAGGATGACATTGAGAGAGCTGCAGGTTGTTAGCATTGACATAAACTCAAATAAACAACTAGGAGGTCTTATTTATGGTGTTTTTAGACTGGAGGTTTTTAATGTGAAATAATGCTGGTTATAGCAAATTAAGCAGCCATTTTGCAGCCAGTGTTGTGTTGGAAGTTGTGGCTGAGATGTCATATTTCCCAATGATCACATGATGAACACATGATGAGGAACTGAGGAGTGACTAGGAGACACTGTCTGGATGGTTTAATGGAAACACTGGAAATAACCTGCATGATACACAAGTTTGGGTCTAGTGTTCCTCACTGGTGGACTATTTTTTTTAAACAATATTTGTATTGAATTTTACATATAGACACATACAGACAGACTAAATTTTTTTTTTTAACAATATTTTTATTGTTTTTTTCTTATACAAACATCAATATTATTATGCAATATATTCATATATAAAATATATAATATTAAATAATTAAATACAGCATTTTAAACGTATATAAATTTGCGATTAACTATGAACAGTCATGCAATTAATCATGATTAAATATGTGAATTGATTTACAGCCCTACTATATAATATAAAAAAAAATACTACAACAAATATGTACAATATAACAGTACAATATGTACTGGAATTTAATATTTTGGGGTTTTAGATTTTTCCTGTTTTATTATTGGTTGATTAATGGGGAAAAAATCCACCATATGAATAATGAATCCTTCGTTGCAGCCCTAGTTATTTATATATAAATATAGCTGAATGTGTATACAGTAGGAAGTTTTGTGCCGTATTGATGGATTAAAATGTTAAAGCCTTTCAGATTTTGACATTTAAATCACAGCACTACAATGAGACCAATCATTTAAAAAAATATTTTTTATTGAATTGTACATATAGACATATATACATATATACACATACAGATAGACTAACAATATTAATAATTAAATTATACAATGAAATGTTTAGTCAGAATTTCAAAGAAAGAGAGACATGACATTTCATGTATTTCACATATCTAACATAGAAAACAAAATAAAATAAAAGATAAGACAAAATAAATAAATACCTCAAAAAGAAGAAGAAGAAGAAGAAGAAAAAAAACCACAACAACACACAACAATTTCAACAACAGCACTCAGCAATACACAGCAGTTTCAATATGACTAACCTCCACAAGTCAATTGTACATATGATACACAAGTTTGGGTCTAGTGTACCTCACTGGTGGAATGTAACTATTTTTTTTAAACAATATTTGTATTGAATTTTACATATATATATATATATATATATATATATATATATACACATACAGACAGACTAACAATATCAATAATTAAACGTTTATTCAGAATTTCAAAGAAAGAGAGACATGACATTTCATGTATTTCACATATCTATAATATCTATAATATTAAATAATTAAATACAGCATTTTAAACGTATAAAAATGTGCGATTAATTGCGATTAACTATGGACAATCATGCAATTAATCATGATTAAATATGTGAATTGATTTACAGCCCTACTATATAATACTACAGCAAATATGTACAATATAACTCTAGTGGTTCTCACAGGACAGCGATGCTACAAACAGATGATCTTATATAGACCATGATGCACTGCTGTAGATTAAGAACAGTAAAATGTAACATGCACATTAATGCAGCAGTAATATTAATCCAGAAATATCAGATATATAATAGTAGAATACTGATAGGAATATGTTACTGCACAATAAGTACTTTTACTTAGGTTAGGTTTTGAATGCAACTTCCACCAGTGACAGAAACATTCCTCACCATAGTGATAAAGTCAGTTCACAGCAGGGTGAGGAATCACCTCGTGTTTCATTATGAGAGAGAGGACAAGCTGTGTGCACTAAAACCCTAAATAATATGATAATATATTATAATATATGTCGGATGGGGGAAATCTTCTGTTTGTAAGGAAGCCCAACCTTCTTTGTCATTAATGTTTCGTCTTCTTGTCTACAGATCAAGCACATGATGGCCTTCATCGAACAGGAGGCCAATGAGAAGGCAGAAGAGATTGATGCAAAGGTAAAGTCACACAGTGCTGTGGACGGTGATGAGAATAGAAGATTGATTAGCCCTCTTTCTTAGTAGTTTTTGGACATTTTGTGTTTTTATTAGTCAGCCAACAGTAGAAGATGACAGGAAATGAGAGGAGAGAGAAAAGAAATAACAAGTATAAACTCATCCGTCAGAATTGATGCCAGTATCATCAGTGTGTATCTTTACTCCAGATTTGATCAAAAGGTGATGTAGGAATTATGGCCTTTTATTTTAAAATGTATTGTAGTGCCCCCATCAGTCCTGATGCCCAGGGTACCCTCTCGTTATCTGGCTATGAACGCGTTCACATAAAAGAGACGGCGTTTGCACCATATGACCAATCACAAACATGGACAAGTCTACTGTCAGCAGAGCGGCACATTTTACAAACCATAATATTAGACAAATACAAAGAAGTTAAACACATAATCCAGATTAAAGGTGACACAGTTGAAGCTGCCAAATGGAGGAAAAAGCTGGCAAAAAATCACAGACTGTGTTAATGTGTAAATTAACAGACTTATCAATGCCCCATCGAGAGCACGATAGATCTGACTATAAATACATGTGCGTATTCTGTTAAATTAGCGTGTTGATTAAATGCAGCCTATTTATGATAGCCGTGTATGACAATTTTTCAGCCTTATTCTTCCAGCTGCAAACCCGGCAGTGTCTTGGGAGCAAATCAAAAATAAAGTCAAAGTTTAAGGGAATACACACATGTAATTATAGTCAGATCTATCGTGCTGTAGATGGGGCAGTGATAATATAAGCCTTTTAATTTACAGTTTAAACTGCGTTGCTTTTAGCCTGGATTAAGACTTTAATTTCTTCTTATTTGTGTAATATTATCATACGATCCGCGCACCACGCTTTGATTGGTGGTGCTTTTATACGAGTTTTATACTCTTATCTTAATCATAACCTGCTCTGGAGCAGGTCAGGTGTTCAGCAGAAGTTACCATGGCGATCTACAGTAAGAAGTGAATCGAGTCCACATTAAAGAGAACTTTACAAGTGGGTATAATGTTTTAATATCACCATCATGTCCTGAATAAGACTCGCCACTTGGGGCGATAAAACAGAAAGTGCAAATATGAACAGGGGCCGGTTTCACACAATCTGAACCCCTTAAAATCTCAGGAAAATATCCGACACCTGATGTACATTTTTAGAAATGTGACATTTTGCTGAACAAGTGTTCAATAAGGCTTCAATGATATTGATCATTAGTATTGTATATTTTACATTAGAAAAAAAACCCAAATAAAATTGTATTTCTTCTTTTATAATGATACAGCACAGACCCCACTTTGAGAACCACTGTCTAAAGCCCTAAACAAGGCCAATTGAAAGAGGCTGGGACACGGGTCTGGAGCTATGGGGTGTAACACATGCGCAGTGTAACTGGCTCAATTTCGGCGAGTGCAGACCAGATTTTACTGCACGTGTTGAACTGCAAAGATATGACGTGTTGATGACGCGTGGCATCTCCTTTCACCCTCCTTGGCCTAAAGAAAAGGCATTGTCACGCCCTGATTGGCCAATAGGGAAATGCACCAAGCTGCTCTCAGTTCTTAATTAGGAGTCAGTCCACACACTATCCTGCTCAACAGGTTATCTGAATTACCTGCAATCAACTCAAGAGAATTGTGACATTCAGCTTAAACAAACTGGGATAAAGGAAAATGACAGCAAGCACCAAAAACTGATGGACTGCGACTAATCTGTGGTATTTGTAGTGCTTTAATTAATAATTGATTAATGGATCAGAAAATTAAAAGGCAGCTACTTTTAATAAAAAGAAAAATTGATTGAAAAAAAATACATTAAATAAAAATAAATCTCTGTTTCTACCTTCATAGATTTGCAGTTTTTCTGTTTTATAAATGAATACATTTAATTTATTAAATAATTAAATACAGCATTTAAAAACGTATACAAATGTGTGACTAATTGCGATTAACTATGGACAATCATGCAATTTATCATGATTAAATATGTGAATTGATTTACAGCCCTATTATATAATATTAAAAAAAATACTACAACAAATATGTACAATATAACTCTAGTACTGTAAATGTAAATTTAATATATATATATATATATTTTTTTGATTTTTCCTGTTTTATTATTGTTTGATTAATGGGGGAAAAAATCCACAATATGAATAATGAATCCTTCGTTGCAGCCGTAGTTATTTATATATAAATATAGCTGGATGTGTATACAGTAGGAAGTTTTGTGCCGTATTGATGGATTAAAACATTAAGGCCTTTCAGATTTTGATATTTAAATCATCAATTTCTCATCAATCATGACATAACTGGGATTTGAAATCCATTCTTCCGTCTAATTTAGTGAAAAACGTGTCTTTAATATCACAAATTAAACCTTTTAAAAGTGACCTTTAATGACCACCAGCAGCAGAGCGAGTGATTTATTGATCACAGAAACAGTGTGATTGTGACGGAGGCTCATCAGCTGAGTGAACTGTGTCTCCTCCTGCAGGCAGAAGAGGAGTTCAACATCGAGAAGGGCCGTCTGGTCCAAACCCAGAGGCTGAAGATAATGGAGTACTACGAGAAGAAAGAGAAGCAGATCGAGCAGCAGAAGAAAATGTGAGTCATGGCGATAAATCACAGGACGCATCAGGTCCTCCCTTCCTTAATCCGGCCTGTTTTAAGAACAAAGAAATATCTGTTTGTGTGACGCAGAGTTTCTGTGACTTTATTTACTCACTTTGTCCCACAATGAGTCTTTTGTAACCAAACGGTCTCGATGGTTTCCGCTCAAACAAACACAATAATCCCACTTAGAAAGTCTAAACAGACCCAACGTGTGTGTGATTTGTCTTCTTTAACAGTCAGATGTCTAACCTGATGAACCAGGCTCGACTGAAGGTGCTGAAGGCCCGAGATGACATGATCTCGGTAAGCAGCTGATGTCATGTTTTATGTACAGAAGAGAGACGGATTGTGTGAACGATTCAGTCGTGTAAATAATCAAACATCATGCTTGTGTGTATTTCTCAGGAAATGCTGACTGAGGCGCGTCAACGGCTCTCTAACATCGCCAGAGACCAGTCCAGGTATCCGGCTCTGTTGGACGGTTTGATCTTACAGGTTAGTTTATTCTCTCAGCTGCTTAAAACTGTCTTCCAGAGGTGTCAATTCAACTTTCTGATCGTTTTGGAGACAGTAACTGGAAGAGTGAAGAGCGCTCTATGACTTGTGTAGGACTCAAAACTCGAAATATAGGACTTGCAAAACAACAACTTGGTCCCACCTCTGCTTACTGCGTCCTCCAAACTAACCTCACAGTTGAATCAACACCTTTCAACACAAACTGAACATTACGACCTTCATGAAGGAGGATTTATTGATTGCATTAGTTTTAGTTGGGTGTACCTAATAAACTGGCAACTAACTTTTATATGTTTATGATATTATAAACTGAGGTTTGATAACCCTCTCGTAATCTTTCATATCAGGGATTATATCAGCTTCTGGAGACCAAAGTGACCATTCGCTGCCGTAAACAGGACGTGCAGATGGTACAGGTGAGTGAATTAGTGGGTGCATGTTCAAACATACATTTATATTTATCTATAATTTAGCAGATGCTTTTTTTTAATCGAGTTAAGTAGCTTCTTAAAATCAGTTAAAATCTGAATTTATCTCTCAGGCCTCCATCCAGAGGAATCTTCCCGTATATAAAGCAGCTGTGAAGAACAACGTCGAGGTCCGCATCGACCAGGATAACTTCATCCCCCCGGACGTGTAAGCGGCGTCACATTTGATCATCAAGTAGAATTCACTCCTTGGATGAGTGTTTTCTCACTTTGATTTCTCTTGTTTTGGTGTTTCTTCTTCAGCTCTGGAGGTGTTGAGGTGTATAACGGTAACGGGAAGATCAAGGTGTCCAACACCCTGGAGAGCAGACTGGAGCTCATGGCTCAGCAGGTAGGAACACAGAGACCGCTCATATTATCAGCCCCAAATCCTCCTTTTCATACATGCATCATAAACACTCCTTCAAGTGTAATTTTTAGCGTTATTTATCTATTTTTAATCCCCCCTTTTTTTTATTAATCTCATGTCTAAAAGGTTTTTGTGTTGGGATTTTGTCTGTTATGTTCAAAAGAATTCCCCTTTTTTAATGAGTCAGGCTGTTCTCATACACTGTTCGTAGCTTCACCCATGAAAAGTAATGCACTGTAATACGTGCATATATCCCATGAAATAAATTTTTATGTAATCCACATAATTGTGAATCAGGAAATATAAAGAGTGACAAATGTTGTGTAGGGAGGAGGTCCGGGTGGATCAAAAAACACTGGACTTTGGTTTGCATCCCATGTTTAACGTTGATTTATTTGTCGCGTAACTTCCGTATTTAAGTTACACCACATCTGGAGTTAATTTAACCCAAACCACCATCTTTTCTTGAGCCTAACTAAGTAGTTTTGTTGAGGACGGAAGTTTATTTTGAAAAGACCAGTGAGCAAAAATCGACACGTGTTGCTAACACAAAAAACACACAAAAAAAAGTGAGTAATAACTTTTCATAAGATATCATGCACACCGTTGTATGAGGATACGTTGAATGAGAAGTGCTGTCATTAATAGATTTAAGTGACTAAACTTGACAGAAATAATTTTTCATATCACCTGAAACTTAATTTTTCCATGTGAGGAGCTGCAAAGTTACACCTTAAATTACATGTTTTAGTGTCTTGCTTTTGTCTTTTATTGTGAAGCACTTTGTGATGTCTGATCCAGAAAGGTGTCGTGTAAACAATCCTTTATTTACTTACTGAGAAGATAAATATTTTATTGCTCATTATATTGAGATAATAGAAATCATTCAGAGAAACAACAGAGCAACTATTCTCTTATCTCTTATATTTGCAGTTCCTTTTTTTTTCTTTTATAGAGAGCAAACACATAACATAACCACAAAGGGACAATGAATAAATAAATAAAACATAAGGGAAAAACAAAAGTAAACAACAAGAATGTACCTACTTAATCTAGACTACTGTAGTTGCTGAGTCATGTGCCACTTTAGGTTATTATCTTGTTTATGATGCCAATTTATTTGAATCATTTTACATTTTACAAGTTTGATCTTGGGACTTACTTTGTGTTGTCTGTTTTTTATTTGACTTTATGACCAGGGCACCCTTAAAAGTTTTGTTTTAACCTCCTTGAGGCGTTCCTGGTTAAACAAAGGTCAAATAAATACATAAATTGCTTTTATTGGTCTAAAATTGAATTACCTTTTAAATGAGGCGTGCAGTTGTTAACAAGCATTTGACAAAATGAAGTTAGTGTTGCTCTCACGTTAGCCCAACTTTGGATTTTCCACACGAGGAACTAAAAGTGACACCAGTTGTCACAGGATGGAGTGACAGATGTTTTATGGGTTTATGTGTGCGTTAGTTTCATTAATTTATTGTTTGGTTGTATTTACATAAAACCTTTTGTTTACACTTGGGAAAAATGCATTAAGTCCGCAGAGTTTACATCAAATAAACAAAACAATTTTAACTTTGATATTTAGGTACCAATTTAGGCTGTTTTTAGGATATTATATATGATTTTTATTGGTAAGTTTAGTAAGTTTAAAATCACATTTTGTTTAATTCTGATCTTGTGTCATATTTTGTGTTGTCTGTTTTATAATGTTAGTCTTTGCCTTTCTTGACATGCATAAAAAAAAGACATGTTAAGTGTCAATAAGGCTTTCGTAGTTAAATAAAAGTCAAATAAATAAATTATAAATAATTCTATATACTGTATGTATATAAATAAATTATAAATAATTATATATACTGTATGTATATAAATAAATTAATTATAAATAATTATATATACTGTATGTATTTTAAAAGAACAATCTAGTCTCCTGCAAAACTTTTCTAGGTTTGATTTTCCTCATATTTCTGCAGTTTTGTAGTTATAAATAGAGCTGAAATGAGCAAAAAAGCCCAAGATGACGTCCTCAAATGTCTTGTTTTGTCAACAACCCAAAGATATTTGGTTTACTGTCATAGAGGAGTAAAGAAACCAGAAAATATTCACATTTAAAAGCTGGAATCAGAGTTGTAACCTTTTTTTCTTAAAAAAAGACTAAAATCGATTAATCACTTGATTTAATAGTTGACAACTAATTGATTAACTGATTAATCACTGCAGCTCTAATATTTAATCTCAATAAGGCTTTTGTAGTTAAATGTAAGTCTAATAAATTACAAATAAAAAAACAACACTATATTCTCCTGCGAAATCTTTCCATGTTTGATTTTCCTCATGTTTCTGCATTTCTGTAGTTTTAGTTTTGATTAATTGTTTTAGTAATTTTTCAAGAAAAAATGCCAAACTTTCCCTAGCTGACACTATTTTCTAACATTTTTATTGACCCAACAATGAAGCGATTAAATAATCGTAAAATCATAAACGATTAATCGATGAATTGTCAGCTATTAAATTGTCAACTATTTTGATAATTGATTAATCGGGTAATTTTTTAAGGAAAATAAGTCAAAATCCTCTGATTGCAGCTTCTTAAATGTGAATATTTTCTGGTTTCTTTACTCCTCTATGACAGTAAACTGAATATCTTTTGAGTTGTGGACAAAACAAGACCAAACAACTAATCAAAGAAATAATAATTAGCTGCAGCCCTGCTTATAAACCGTGTGTGTCTCTGTTTTGTAGATGCAACCTGAAATCCGAGTGGCTCTCTTCGGTGCCAACCCAAACCGCAAGTTTCTGGACTAAATCGTTCCGATGTATTAGAGAAAAAAAAAAAACCCTCCTTTTATTTTTTATTTTGTCACATGAAAGACGTCATTCCTCTTGTTTGTGAAACAAATTTCCGATGCAAAAAGGATGCATTGTTGTTGTGTGATGTATTGCTGTATTTTTCTGTGCATTAAGGGACGATATAGACGCTGCAGCTCGAACGTTACAGATGTGCATATCGTGGGTACTTTAACTGCACGGTTGTTTACTCTGCTGCTCTCCTCCGAGGGTCTCGGTTTACACTGATTGGACGTGGTGGTTTAACAGGTCGTCCTCTAATTGGATCATGACGAACACAGTGTCCGTGTCACAGTTTCATTAACCTCTACCCCACATTATAAGTTGCATGGGGCATTGTGTTGCTAATGGATGTCTGCTCCAACCAATTACAGAGAAGATAAATAGCATCCTAGAAGCTGAAGACCGTACATGACCTTACAGAGTTAATTTATTATTCTGTCATGAATTAAATGATATCATTCCAGAGGGTGTGCTGTATGTATATGAGGTTTCCAGATTAAATTATGTGTGTTTTTTTTGTTGTTGTTTTGTGTCTCAAACTGAAGATATTGTGGAAATGTAAAACATAATAAAATATAAATCATTAGTATCACGTCTCTGCTCTTTTTTTTTTGGCTCAAACAATGCATTGCAATCATGCTTCATTCATTAGTTTATCACATGGTATTTGTCAGACAAAACTGCCCCAATTATCCAGTTGCTCAGAGTATTGTGCTGACTGATAGGGGAGTCTTTTCAGAGACGGTTGAGCTGAGACGCAGGACACCAGAAGCTCCCTCTTACTTGTAAGTATTTTATGCTTTAAAGTAGCTAGATTTGCCTTTTAAAATGTCTCTATTTAGTTTACATTAATGATCTGAAGGTTGGTTTCCTCCACTTTTAACTCAGGCTCTGTCTGTCAGCACTGTAATGCAAGTTGAGCAACATTATCATGTTGATGATCTTAAAACAAGTCACATTGATTTACCCACTATGGGGCAAATACTACATAACCTCTCATCCGAGGTAAAGGTCATCAGTGCATGTCTCTCACAGAGTATTTCTTTCTTTACAGCATCAGGTCTTGTGGAGGGATCATGTCCTAGCACCCTCCTGTGGCTCATGAGGACATGTTGATCTTAATCCACCCGGCTGTGGTCACCCTTCTGTGGTTTGTAAGAGTGACCGATGGGATGCCCGACCCGGCTCAGAGGGACCTGCTGATGCGTCAGGAGGCGTCCAGACAGACTGGAGGCCGGGTGACGCTGACGGCGGCCGAGCAGAAGCTGGATGTTTATCTCCATCGGTTAAAGGAGAAGGAGATGTCTGCAGCTCAGTTCCCTCCGGCGATCCACTTCTTCAGAGCAAAGCCGCTCATCCAGAAGAGTCCCATCTTCAAACTGCTGCAGAAGATGCCTAAAGGTGAGTCACAAGCATGCAGATCCATCCAATATTTACTTTTCTAATGTACGGTAATATTAGTAAGTTATATATGTATAATAAATTGTGCATTTTAAATCGGTTTGACAAATAAATAGCTCTGCTTTAGAAAATACAACCTGCATCTCAGGCTTTCTTTGATTTCCTGGAGCATTTTGTTGTGATAGGAAGCTTTGAACAGGAGTCAGTCAGTCTCTCTTCATCTCCAGCATGAACTAAATACTGTTTTTGAACCAACTATGAGTTCTGGTTCAACTGCAAAATGTCACTTAAAGAGATACAAAGAGACAAAAATGACCACAAAGTTATGCAAAACTAATTCGGAGACACACACACGACTACAAAGATGCAAAGCAACTCAAAACAACTATAAAAGAGATGCACAATGACTAGAAAAAGGCACAAAATAACAAGAAAAAGACATTATAGTACCACAAAGCTCTAAAAAATTACTACAAAGAGATGCAAAATTATTACAAGATGAAAAAAATGACTACAAAATTGACTACAAAGAGACCCAAAACAACCACAAAGACACAAAATGACGTGAACAGATGTGGCCTCGTCATTTGTAGTTGTTTTGCATCATCTTGCTCCTACTGTAGGAGGCCCATTGTCTCATTATCCGTCCATGGTCACAACACCCAATAATTAACCAAGATATTCATTTGATATCACTCAGTCTAAACTCAGCACATTAGTCTGACTTTGAGGTTAATTATCTCCTGATGTTTTGTTGACAGGTGCAGCCCTCCACATCCACACCTCGTCTCTGGTCGCTGTTGAATGGCTGGTGAAAAACGTCACCTACAGGCCTCACTGCTACGTCTGCTTCACCTGGGACAACTCGGTCCGCTTCCTGTTCTCCGACCGCCAGCCCTTCCCACGATGGGACTGCCTCTACTGGCAGCTGCTCCAGACCTTGAGAGCCAGAATAGGAGACCCTGCAGGCTTTGATAACAGGTTGAGGAAGATATCCTCTTGCACATTTCAAGTGAAGATCTAGTGGGAGACTAAATCAGGATATTTGTTTTGAGGTGTTTTTCAGTTTGATGCAGCAGCTCACGCTGTTCACAGAGGATCCAGATGGCGAGTACCCAAACCAAGAGGTTGTGTGGGAGAAGTTTGAGAAAGCCTTCATCGCAGCTGCTGGACTCATTAGCCATGCGCCGGTGCTGAGGGACTTCTTCTATAAGGGCCTAGAGGAGCTTCTCCATGACAACATCATGTATCTGGAGCTCAGGAGCGGCCTCTCAAGGGTTTGTGTTTGCTTGTTTGTTCACACCAAATCCCCAGCTCCAGCCTCTCTGGGTAGATCTGACATTCCTGTATTTCATTTTTTGTGTTGCAGACGTATGAGCTTGACGGATCCATTCACGATAAGGTCTGGGCTCTGAAAACGTTTCAAGAAGTTACGAGGAGATTTGTAGCCGATCATCCGGACTTTCTCGGGGCTCGTGTCATCATTTCTGTGCACAGGTAGGTACTGATGTTCAAAGAATCTGTTCAACAAAACATACTCATTTTTCAAACTCAGCCTTTCACGTTTTTACGTTACCTGAAGGCCACCGTAGTTCTCTGATTTGTGAAACCGTGGTACCGCCAGCCGCCGTCTGACTTCCGTTGCTCCTAAAGTAGTGTTATTATGGTGAGGACGGCCTCTGAGTGAGGTGAGCGGCGTTATCACGGTTTTGCACTCTGCAGCTCACGTTACCGCAGTCTTGGAAAGGGAGGAGTGAGCAGAGGGGTACTCAGTTGGTTGCAATCTGCAACCACACCACTAGATGTCACCAAATCCTACACACTGTCCCTTTAAGAGACTGACAAAAAAGTAACATTGGTGGAAGAAGTACTCTGAGCGTTTACTTGAGTGAAACTACCAATAGAAAACAATCATAAGTCCTCCGTTGCTAGTTGTATCAGCAAAATGTACATAAAGTATTAAAAGTACTCATTTGGACCCTGTGATTGAACGGAAATACCAGTACTCAAGTTGAAAGTATTTAAAATTGCGCCTCAAAATTGTACAGTACATGAGTTAATGTACTTTCCACCACCGCATGCCTGTTGATGTAACTCAGTTTTTCATATTCAGTAACCGAATAAGATGGTTGCTTTTTTTAATTAACAAAGTGGGAACCATGTGCCATGATTTTAAAGCTCTAACTATGCCCCAGTTTGGACAGAAAATAATTCTGTAGCTATAATTATATTGTATAATTTCTTAATGATTTAGTTTCCTGTTTTCTGTAAACAGAACTCTAGAGTTATTGAAGGGCTTCTCCACCAATTTAGTACAACTCAACATCTGAAAACAGCTGTATAACGTCTCCCAGTAAGTGCCTTTTTGCCAGTGTTGGTAAGGGGCAACTTGTGAGTTGTTTATCAATATTATTTTTCGTATGTTGTCAGGATATTTTGACAAGTTAGCCACGTTGCTGTTTGTAACTGTTACGCCAACTGTTATCTTTTTATCACCCTACATTTGAGCATGCACAAACCGCTAGAAATACGAAAGAGAAGCACCAGAGTTGTCATTATATACGCAGAAATCTGCTGAACTTTCACATAAGATAGGCATCTCATAATGTAAATGCTAATGTAAAGTTGTACAGTAGTTTTTATTGTTTGAGTCATATAGGGTGCTGATTTCTGTGTCTATTGTCGTTGCTGCTTTCTTCAGGGCTCTGAGGGTGTCTGAGGTCAAAGCAGCTGTAAAAGAGGCCATTCAGCTGCAGAAGGACTTCCCAGATGTTGTTGCTGGATTTGACATGGTAAGAAGTGATCCGTCTTGAACCTTGTAGTTGACTAGAATAGGGCTGTTAATAGATTTAAATTTAAATCATGATTAATTGCATGATTGTCCATAGTTAATCACAATTAACCAAAATTAATCCCACATTTTTTATCTGTTCAAAATGTACCTTAAAGGGAGATTTATCAAGTATTTAATAAAAAAAAAAAATATGGAAAAATATGCCGCTTTATGTATGTATATATTTATTATTGGAAATCAATTAACAACACAAAACAATGACAGATATTGTCCAGAAACCCTCACAGGTACTGCATTTAGTATAAAAAATCTGTACAAATCATAACATGGCAAACTGCAGCCCAACAGGCAACAACAGCTGTCAGTGTGTCAGTGTGCTGACTTGACTATGACTTGACCCAAACTACATGTGATGAGCTATAATTATGTTTTTTTGGTTTGCAGGTTGGCCGGGAGGACGGTGGGAAGACTCTTTGGTACTTCAGGGAGGCCCTTTCTCTGCCAGCTGAGCTGGGTGTCACGCTGCCGTACTTCTTTCACGCCGGGGAAACAGGTGGTTTGACTAAAAGCACAAAATACATCATTGTTAATTACAGAACAGAGCGCTTTTTCAAAAGTTTGTATGAATCTTTTAATATCTACTTTGATTCCACTGTGTGTTTGTTTGTAGATGATGAAGGCACCGACGTAGATCAAAACATTCTTGATGCTCTGCTGTTCAACACCACACGCATTGGACACGGCTTTGCTTTGGCACACCATCCACTCGCGAGAGAGCTTTCCAGGAAGAGAAACATTGCTGTGGAGCTGTGTCCCATCTCTAACCAGGTCAGACAACCTATTGTCATTGACAACAATAGAAAAAATGTCCACCCTCCGGACTTTTAATAATAAGCAATGTGAGGTGTTAAATGTCATCATGTCAAGTCTGTGCATGCTGAACAATAAGGGGATGAAATGTGAGACGTGACTGAGACCTTAAGGGTCTCAATTAAGATGAATTGAAATTCCTGACCGTGTAACTTAATCCACGTAACTTATACATGCAGGATCTGCTACATTATGTAGAAGCTATAATAGATATTGTCAGAAGTAGCAGTGAAATTGAACCCTCAACTGAGGATCCTTACACCGTAAAAAACAACCTTTGACCGTCTAGCTTTGCAGAATATAAAAAACAAATCCAAATTTTTCAGCCTTTTTATATTCTGTCTGTTAAGTCTGCACCCCAAGCAGACTCTCTGGAAGTCCACAGACTTCAGCACTTGAAGACTTCTGCGTAACGCGCCCATTAAGTCTGCAAGTGCGGTGAAGTCTGGACATTTGGATTCATTACCTGTGTGCCCGTCTTCATATGTAAAGTACCTGAATGTGTTTGACCTCTGACCTCCAGGTGCTGAAGCTGGTATCGGATCTTCGGAACCACCCTGCAGCTGTGCTGATGTCTGAGGGCCACCCGATGGTGATCAGCTCCGATGACCCGTCTCTGTTCGGCACCACGGGCCTCTCCTACGACTTCTATCAAGCCTTTGTTGGCATTGGAGGATTGAAAGCAAACCTGGGCACTCTGAAAGAGCTGGCTCTGAACTCCATCAGGTGAGAATCAGTTGGTTTGATCTCTCTCAGGTCCGCGTTTTACTATACTACTTAACTAAATTGTCAGACTTTATTAAGCATACAGCATGTTTTAGTGTGTCATAGTATATCAAAAAAAAGTCATGGTATAGTATGTCAAAAAAATTAAATTAAAAAAAGGCATACTATAGTATGTCAAAAAAGTAAAAAAAAAAAAAAGTCATAGTATGTAAAAAAAAGTAAAAAAAAAAAAAAAAGTCATAGTATGTCAAAAAAAGTAAAAAAAATTAAAAAAAAAAAAAGTCATAGTATGTCAAAAAAAGTAAAAAAAAAAAAAGTCATAGTATGTCAAAAAAAGTAAAAAAAAAAAAAAAAAGTCATAGTATGTCAAAAAAAGTAAAAAAAAAAAAAAAAAAAAAGTCATAGTATGTCAAAAAAAGTAAAAAAAAAAAAAAGTAAAAAAAAAAAAAGTCAGTATGTCAAAAAAAGTAAAAAAAAAAAAAAAAAAAGTCATAGTATGTCAAAAAAAGTAAAAAAAAAAAAAAGTAAAAAAAAAAAAAAAAGTCATAGTATGTCAAAAAAAGTAAAAAAAAAAAAAAAAAAGTCATAGTATGTAAAAAAAAGTAAAAAAAAAAAAAAAAAGTCATAGTATGTCAAAAAAAGTAAAAAAAATTAAAAAAAAAAAAAGTCATAGTATGTCAAAAAAAGTAAAAAAAAAAGTAAAAAAAAAAAAGTCATAGTATGTCAAAAAAAGTAAAAAAAAAAAAAAAAAAGTCATAGTATGTCAAAAAAAGTAAAAAAAAAAAAAAAAAAAAGTCATAGTATGTCAAAAAAAGTAAAAAAAAAAAAAAAAAAAAAGTCATAGTATGTCAAAAAAAGTAAAAAAAAAAAAATTAAAAAAAAAAAAAAAGAAATATTATGTCAAAAAAAGTAAAAAAAAAAAAAAAAAAAAAAAAAAAAAAATCAGTATGTCAAAAAAAGTAAAAAAAAAAGCCATATGTAAAAAAAAAAAATCAAAAAAAAAAATCATAGCATCATATGTCAAAAAAATTAAAAATAATGATTATCGAAATCTAAATATTCATCCAGGACATTGAAAATCTTTTAGATAACACCAAGCTACGCTCTTTGTACTCCACGGCAACACTTATCCTTGAGTGAGACTTTTTCCATAATAATGTCAAGACACTTATAATACCAATCAGAGCCTGTCGTGGCAAAAACAGGTACTTTTAGTGGACGTAAATGACGGTGCCAGCTTGACACAATAGTGCCGTATTATAGCCCGTGAGCAGCTGCCGTCTACAGCGCTCTCTGTCATTACTGGAACAATTTTAGAAATTTTTCTCCTCATTAGTCAGTTAGACACAAAACATGGGAAAATACTAGGGTTGAAAAATAGAGAAGTTACTCTTTAAGTCTCAGCAAGTTGATTTTTATATTGGAAATGAATGGAAAACATATACTGTAGTAGGCTTTGATATTGGATGTGATTCTAGTGTATGGATATTTTTAACCAACAGTTCATAGTTCAATGAAAGTCTCTTCATCCTGCAGGTACAGCTCCCTGCCAGCTCATCTGAAGGACAAAAGTCGTGTCATGTGGCAGAAAAAATGGGACGCCTTCATCTCAAGTCAGTCATGACACCTGTATCTTTGTAATTGGCTGAGAAGAGTTAAACATACCCAGATACCTCTTAAGGGAGGATGTTCTGGTCTAATGTAGGGAGGTAGGTACTGTAGAAACGATTTCTTTGCTTGAAACAACTTTGATAACCTTTGCTGTGGTAGCTTTTTTGTAGCTAACATGACTTTTATACCCTATGACAGTCGTCAGGAACGATGAAATGGGCATTATTAGCTAGGAACTACCTAGACCAAACCAGATTGGTCACAAACTGGTCTTTACACATGTGTTTAAGGCTCTGTCTACATGTATACAGATATTTTTGAGAGGACAAAATGTGTCACAAAAAAGGATTTTCCACACAAAAACTGTACTAACAAATGTTCACGAGGACATTTTTGTATTCAAAACCAAGAAAAAGAAAATCACCACTCAATTGTAGTTCATATTTTGTGTCACAGTTACATTTGTCAAAAACGTATGAGGCAAAAAACAAGAATTAAATAAAAAATGTTCACAATTTTGCATGCACAGTTTTCCTCTTGTGGATCCAAGTTGTTCAGTGTGAAATGTAAACTCACCCCGGATCTTTCTCCCAGATGCAGTTTTTGTGCAATAATGGCTCATTTCTTATCTTCTGGGCTCGGCCCACCAGTCTGTCAGCGGTCTTTGATGAGATGTTGTATCTTCCAGGTCTGACCGCTGCACTCCTGAACGACAAGTTTGTAATAGCCGTCTTCACCTTTCGCCATTTCCACGCATCTCTTTGTTTCTCTGTTCTGGATCGGTCCATTCTGGGAATGAAACAAAACGCATACAGTCACAAGAATAAGCCATTTATGATTCTCCAAACAGACCAACGTCTTTGGTGTAGATTTAGATTTAAAACTAGGGCTGCAACTCATTATTTTCATTGTCGATCCCAATTAATAAATTATATTCTAAAAAAGAAACAACTATCTAAAACAACAACAATCTAGTCTCCTGCTAAATTTTGGTCATACAAAACCTAACAATTTCAATATGTCACCTCAGGTTTTAGGAAAGAATGTGGAACATTTGACTATTTTCTAGGAAATAATCAGCAGATTAATTGACGGCTGCAACTAATGATTATTTACATCGTCGATTAGTTGTTTGGTCTATAAAATGTCAGAAAATGGTGAAAATGTCAATCAGTGTTTCCCAAAGCCCAAGATGACGTCATCAACTCAAAGATATTCAGTTTACTGTCAGAGGAGTAAAGAAACCCAGAAAATATTCACATTTAAGAAGTTGGAATCAGATAATTTAGACTTTTTTTTCTTAAAAAAAATATTACAAATAAATGTAGCCATTAATTAATTGATAATCCACCTCAAAAATAAATAAAAAAAATAATAGAAATAAATAAAATAAAATTAAACAGAAGAGTAAATAAATAAGGGCATTAATACAAAGATAAATAAATAAAGAAGCAAATTAAAAAATAAATTTATCAATTTATGTCACATTTTATCAATTAATAAATGGCTAAATTTTTTTTAATATTAATTTTACTGCATTTAATGACATTAATTTCTCAAGTTATTTATTTTTGATTTTGGCAGGTTCTGTCCTCCATAAGTATTTACACCAGCAGGATGGGGGTTTGACTCAAAATGCACTACAGTGCTCGTTTGTTTGGGGATTTGTTGATAATATACCAGACCTCTCTTAATTTTGGACAACTAATCAATTAATTGTTGAAGCACTATTTAAAACTGTAGTATTTACCTGTTTAAAATCCCACATAATGTGGAATTTCTTCTGCTGGGCCGTTTTGCAGTCGTACAGTCCTGGGTAGACTCCAGTGCCGCGGTCCACCAGACAGCGGTTGCCGTTGTACTTGTGAGATTTGATACCGCCGATGTAGATTTTTCCATCGGTGCGATAATAACAGTACTACACCAAACAAACAATAATTATCCATAAACAGAAAATAAACAACAGTCTGTGTACTTGCGGTGACTCTCTGAACATACCTGAGGGGAGTAGAAGTGGCAACCATATGCGATGGGGGTGTTCCCCGGCATTGGGCCTTGGTCAATACAGAGCTCGGGTTTCATACTATTTATCATCTGCAAACAGAAGCAGAAATAGAAAGTAACACTTTAAAGCATCCATCAGAAATAGTGGCACAGCATACATAACGTATACATAATCATCTAGTGCACTGGGGTACCGGGGGGGTTGCCAAAGCTTTACAGGGGTCGCGAAGCGTTCTTGATTTTAAGACAACTTTACAGATATCGTTTCTACTCACCACTCCATAACCTAGCAGGTCACGCAGAGGGTCCAGCATGGGGTAAACGTTATCCAGATACCACTTAAAGGGTTTGCATTTCAGCTGCTCTCTCAATTTTTTCCTCTCCGACACATCCCCGATGTCTATCCCGTGTTTCTGTGGGGAAAAAAACAGGACAAAAAGGTTCAAAATTGTCATTTGTCAGTTACAGCAAAGCAGTCATCGGCAATGAAAGTCTTTGGTATCAGGTTCCTTCGGCAAAGCTCATAAAATATGTATAAATAAAAGGGAAACCACACAAGAAACAGTAAAGCAAAACGATAATCTAAGGTATAAAATAGTAAGGTAAATGTACATTTTTAAATTTGTAATTTGGGTGAAGACTGTATTACAGATGGGAAAACTGAATGTAAACAGGAATGTAGTATCTATCTGTATAGATAGAAAGATCTATGTAAAATATATAACAGTAAAGTGACAATGGTAAAAGGCCACAAATATAACTTTTGATAAGTAAGAGGAACTACATTGTTTGTGCTATAAGCCACATCCTTCACACCACTCTTTTATGAAGCCTAACTCGTGTATTTATTAGGTCTCAACCCTTACCTCTAGGGGAATGTTCCAGGCAATGTTGACATTGTACTTGTATTCATCCATCCACACCTCCGCCACCCTCAGTGCATTACGCCTCACCGTCTCACTCAAGTCTGGAAGGTAAGGCTTCTGGGCCCGTTCAATGTGGGCGATTTTAGAGCAAGGTATGACCTCTATGCTTCCTCCACACAGCCAAACCTGCCAAAACACAACGGTCAAATATTTCAACACACTATATGCATTATACTGTATTTCTACGAGATAATTAACATTGCACAAGGAAACATACTGTAACTTGATACAGTTCTTCAAGATGAACTCCATGTTTGTGGACTTTAACAGCATTTTAATCGCGTTGAAAACACCCTGAAAACTCACCCGGATGCCGAGCTCCACATTTTCGCCACCGTATATTTTCATTCCACCATCAAGGCTTCCGATCTCTCCGAAAAACTTGCGATCGGCCACAAGAATCCCCATGATGGAGGGGCTCCTGAGGACAGACACATTAAGAATTTGAAATTGAAAACACCAATCACAGTTCATACATCGTCAATGTGAAATCCCACGATTTGAGTGTAATCACCTCCTCAAAGTCACAATAAGATAGATATTTTTTCCCATATATATAGTTTTGTTTTCATTTGCTGAGATTTTGAGATATCTCATATCTTCTGCCAACGAGCTCAAGATTTTAGAAATACTGAGGTAATGAGTCAAAGCCTCCAGTTTTGACAACACTGGTCATGTGTGCAGTGTCAACAGATAGAGGTGAACTACTGCTTTTTTTTTTTTTTTTTTTTACATGCTGGTAAATACAAAAGCTGTGTACTAGTTTGACTTTCAGAATAAGAGCACCGGCTTGTGTCACAAACAGATTGAAAGCCTGATATTAAAAATACCAAAATAAATATTAATTAAATGAGAAGAATGGAAGCTATCACCATGAAGAATAGCATACAATAGCCTACAATATTTAACAGCATATTAATGGCAGAGAGCAGTTTGGTGTCTGTTGACACTGTACATATTGCCCCAGGCACTTCTATATTATGCAATTAGTGGTCTGTATCTGTAAGTGCAAAACTCCCCGTCTGGGGAAGTGACAGCCTGGAAAACAATATACAAAAGGGAAATATATTTTGGTGTTAGCTGAATGCTACAGTACATACAAGAAGTGTTTATCCATTGTTTTTAAAAACAACTGTCTCTTTTCAGAAACAATGTTACTCAGAATAACCCGCAGATTTCCAATATTTTTACCTTCAATAGAATATTGTTTGCACTGAAAACAAAGGTCTTTGGATTATTCTTTGAAAAACATTTTGCTCTCCAAATGTAATTTTTTATGTTTTTAGTAGGCTACCAAAAATGAAATTTCATTAATTTCTAAAATCACAAAACGATCAGCGTGCCTCGACACCGCTATGGAAAGTTAAAGGAATGATTGGAAATAACGTTGGTTCACTTTCTTCTGAGCGTTAGAGGAGAAGATCAATACCACTTCCACATCTGTCAGTTAAATACACCTTTCCAAACTTGACATAAACATTCAAAAAGGACCTCTTTGCATTTCCTGTTGCTATGTTTATTAATATCAGTAGCTGACAGGAAGTAAACTTGGACCAAAGCTGTTGCCATAGCAACAGAATGCCAATGAAAAGGTCTATGGCTGTGTCCGAAATCTCATACCATGAACCCATATATACCCATTATTATTCAACACACAACTTTTGTGTGAATAAAAAATAAGTAGTATGTATTTTTTTGGATGCATTGAGCAGTAATTCACTGATTGGAGCCGTGTAACCATGGTAACCCGTGCCAACCTCAACAGTTATTGATCTTATCATCTTACTCACGGGAAATCACATTTCCTAAATGTCAAACTATTCCTTTAAGTGTGAAAGTATTGTATGTTTTTTGTGTGTGATTTGGGAGAACTGACTCTTTAAACTTACTTTCCAGGTTGTGAGTCGTCCTTTAGAGCGTACCACTCCGGTCTGAAGAACTCGTACATGCACCACAGAGCCCAGTCGAAGGCGTCCGCCGCAGGTATGTAAGGAATCAGTGACAAGTCATCATGGTTGACTTTGTCAAACACTGGAGTCAGTATCACGGTGCGGTCCTCTTTAATCCGAGCTAACAACGGCTCTGCCCTGGACACACAGCGAGAGTTTGACTTAAGCACAACTTATTGTCAAAGCACAGCAAAGGAAAAACAAGCTGTGACAACTCACTTAAACCAACCATTGTACATGAACCTCTATGTGAGCGTCCAAGATTGCCACCACGTCCCCCACGGCAGCCCTCCATCCTGACAGTCTGGCCTGGGTGAGGCCGAGCCGCTCAGAGTGCACGACTCTCTTCACCAGGCCCGGACGCTCCTCGTGGATGGAGGTGACGTATTCATCCAGTTTCTCCATTAAATCCTCTGCAGGAAGTAAAGATAGTAATCTGAGCTGTAAATATAAGCCATAAAATTATAAAATACTATTCTTCCAAATGTACCTTAAAGGGAGATTTGTCAAGTATTTAACACTCTCATCAACATAGAAGTGGTGAAAAGCCCAAATACCATATTGAGTAATCTACCATAGCCGGATGATAAACTGAGAGGCAGAAACAGGATGTTGTCACAGCAGGTCGACGTACCGTTACTGCTGTGGTCGTCCACCAGTATGATTTCTTTCAGCAGCTTAGCCGGTGTCTTGTCGATGATGCTGCGGACGGCCCGTTTGATGATAGAAAGAGCTTCATCCAGGTAGATCAACACGACGCTGATGGACGGCAGATCCTCAGGGTACTTCTTCTCAGCACACCTGTGAGAGGAGAGAAATGGTAGTTTTGACAGCTTTTGTTACTTTGCATATTCAAATTATTAATAGAAATTGGGAAAAAATAAATCAACTAATACATTATGACAGTTTAAGTTTACCCAACAGTATACTGTAAAACATACTTAAAATTAGCCACACCTTTACCAGCTGCAGCATTGAAGTGATAAAGACAGGTAATAAAATGTATGTCTCAGATATTATCACCTCATAATCACAACTGTGTGTGTGACAGATGTCGCTTATCAGTAGTTTATCACTTCCTACAGGTAGTTATAGTCACCTGGACGGCCTGGTGTCGGGGATCTCTCTGTTGAGTGGCAGCCGGTCACTGAGGAAGGCGTTGTAGCCGAATCTCTGAAACGACCCCTCGGCCTCCTTCTGCTCCTCCTCCGACAGCCCGTCGCCCCACTTGCTGAACAGAGCCGAGTTCGGGTACAGCTTCCTCACCACCTTCCTCTCCTTCTTCACCTCCACGTTGTTCTGTTTCACCGCATCCTTCTTTTCAAGTTTATTCATCACATTGACTGTTGACACAATAGGGCAGCTTAGTATTTGTTTTACTCTTCTTATTATTCTGCTTTACATGCAAAGTGAATGACAGATGGAAGATCCGACAGGTGCCACTACCTGAAAAACAAATAGAGCACGAGCCTTATTTATTATAATGTATGTACTGTCTGTAACCACAGACAGTACAACATGGGTGTGTTCAACATGGGTGTATTGTTAGGCTGACATTGTACTAAATTACTCTTAAGAATTTATTGGTTGATTTGCAGGTTATTGTTTGGTTGAAAAAGTTTACTAATCTATCAGTCGATTAAAAGGAAATTAATTGGCAGCTCTCTTTTGATAATTGATTATGATTAAGTCAATTTTTAAGCAACAATTCCAAATATGTTCCGGTTTCAAATGTGAGGATTTGCTGTTTTACTTTATCATATATGATAGTAAAGTGAATATTTTCGATTTGGGATTGTTGGTTGTATAAAATAGGAAATTTGAAGAGGTCACCTTGGGCTCTAGGAAATTATGATTTTTTTTCACAATTTGCTTTGACATTTGATTGAAAAAACAATTAATGTTAATTGAACAATTATCAGCAGGTTAATCTATAATGAAAATCACTGTTAGTTGCAGCCCTATTTAATATAACCAGTGTTTTAATAGCATTTTAATAATGGCATTTTGATATAAAGCAGGTTATATTTAAAGATTTCAGCTTCAAATTTCAGTAATTGCTTTTAAAAAAATAATATTTCTTAATATAAGGATCTGCCATGATGGCAGGTGATCTGAAATTTGTACCTGCTACGGCCAACATTTACCCTGTATTTGGCAGGTGCTCATTCCCTGCTGCAAATATATAAATATTGCAATTATTGCATTCACCATCGTGTTAGATAATGACTTAACAGACATTTATTTAAATCAAAATCTTCAAGATTGCCACTTTAACTTAAATATCTAAGAAAAATATTTACTTTTAACCAAATTTTCTACTGATTTAATCTAGACATCTACATCTTTTGATTAGCAAATCACCAAATCAATGCTTAAGCATCTTAAAATCAAGTTTATTTCGTTGAAATCTAATTTTAAACTTTAAAAAAAAGAAGCTGGACAGAAGCAGCTGTTGGATTGAGACTCACGCAGCCTGTTGATGTCTGTCTCCATCTTGTCCATCCTCTTGATCATTCCCTGACCCCTTATGGAGTCATTGTGGTGGGCCTTCTGGAGTCGCTCCGAATGGGTATGAACCTCCCTCTTAATGGAGCCGAGGTATAACAGAGCCGCAGCCACGGCAAAAGTCAGAAGTGATCCTTTAATCCAGCCAGACCTCATCCTGGTGCAAGTGTGCATCTTGTTTTGCCTTGCATTGAAAGAAAAAGGAGAAGGTTTTCCCCTGCCTTTAATATTTCAGGTGTTCTCTCCTTCTGCCCAGCCCCTACACACACTTACACGAATACAGTCACGCACACTGACGCACCATAGATGTGTTATCTGATTCCTGCAGTTCACACCAGATTTACTGGAAGTGCAATTTTCAGTTTGGTTTTCACTCTGCTGCCTCCTCAGTGCATTACCCCAGGTGTATCTCATTAGCAGTAGTTACCTGTGGGAGGATAGAAAACCAGAAGTAGTCTGCAAGTGACAGGAACTGGACTCACAGACAAATACAACCAGTGTTGGAAAATAACTTTTTTGTCCTCCAAAATCTACCAGCCACTCCATAGACTACCATAGTTTTTTTGGCTGGTGAGTGAAGCAAATCTAGCAGCCACTTGCATATTTTACCAGCATTTTGCTGGTGCTAATTTCCAACCCTGGGTACAACACTACTGTTGCTATTACAACAATATTGTTCAGTTCAGCAAATCTGCTAACAGCAGATCATCAAGCTGACAAGTCTGTTTTTTTTTTTAGGTTTGATTGTGCTGGGAATCAGATTTTTTGTCTCAGTAAAGAAAAATCTCACAGGATTCATCCGATCCATGTCACGTTCCCTTTGTATCATATGATGCTTCTTGCGACAAGGAAAAAAAAAAAATCATAGTATAGTATATCAAATATTTAAATGAAAAAAAAGTCATAGTATAGTATGTCGAAATTTTTCACGAAAGAAAGTCATAGTATAGTATGTTGAATATTTTCATGGAAAAAAACATCATAGTATAGTATGTTGAATATTTAAATGAAAAATAGTCATAGTATAGTATGTAGAATATTTTCATGAAAAAAAGTCATAATATAGTATGTCGAATATTTTCATGGAAAAAAGTCATAATATTTGCCTATGACAGAATGAAGTCACATCACCAAGCATTGAAGCTGTTCTGGAGACGTTTTTTTTTTTTTCCCTGCCATAGGGATGTCATCCATATATCAGCTGTTGAAACTCAAACAGGACACTGCATCCTTGTACTGACACATCATCATCTGTCTATCTTTGTCAGTGAAGATAAATGTGTGCATAGCTTATACTAATAAGATGCCAGTGTGGATTTGCCATTCATTCTTTCCCTGTGTCCTTGAAGGTAGCACGGGAGAAGATACCTGATGCAGAGCACCTGATGCAGAGCACCTGATGCTGGCACGCCCGGAGCTTAAAAGCCCAAATTAAGCTTTGCTGTCTCTCTCTCTCCTTCACCTGGACTCGTACAAGATTGAGCTCAACAGCAAACAAAACTTTTGGATTTGCAAACACAAAAAAAAGAGTACAAAAAAGTATAAGTATAGTATGTTGAAAAAAAAAGTCATTGGATAGTATCAAGAATAAAAAGTCATACTATATATAGTATGTGGAAAAAAGGCGTAGTAGTCTGCTGAAAAAAAAAGTCATAGTATAACATGTTGAAAAAATATCTTATGTATGTTGAAAAAAATAAAAAAGTTAAAGTATGTCGAAAAAAAAGTCGTAGTATAGTATGTTAAAAAAATCAAAAACGTCACAGTATAGTATGTCGAAAAAGTCCAAAAAAAATCATAGTAAAGTATGTCAAAAAAATAAAAAGAATTGGTATAGTATGTCAAAAAAGTCATAGTATAGTATGTCGAAAAAAAGGATAGTATAGCATGTTGAAAAAAGTGACTATACGTGTGTCGTAAAAAGTGGTGAAAGGTCATAGGTATGTCGAAGAAAAGTGATAAAAAAAGTCACAGTAGTGTGTCAAAAAAAGTAATACTATTATAGTATTATTTTGTTTGTTTTATCTGTTTCTTGTGTTGTCTATGACAGAATGAAGTCACATCACCAAGCATTGAAGCTGTTCTGCTGTGATGTCATCCATATATCAGCTGTTGAAACACAAACAGGACACTGCATCCTTGTACTGAGACCTCACCAATTATCTGTCTATCTTTGACGGTGAAGATAAATGTGTGCGTAGTTTATACTACGTACAAGATTCAGCTCAACAGAAAAAAAAAACTTTTGAATATGCAAACAATTTGGGGTTAGCAAACATCACAGAAACACCTTCTATCCTCACACCACAAGGACATTATTATGTTCTTAAGCAATGTGGTAAACAAAGTAGAAAGGGGAGGGAGGTGTAGTTTATACCTGCTTTGTGTTTTCAGACACAAGATGCAGTTTCCAGCGTTCCCGCTTGCATGCAAAATACTGTATGTGGAAAAAGACATCAAGTGTCAGTGAGGATATTATAAAGGGTAAAAATCAGTCCCTCAGGCTTTGCACTGAAATTAACCTATCAAGCACTAACATTAGAGGATCTGGTCTGGTTCAGGGCCTGTATTTATCAAACTGATAAGAGTAGGTCAAAGTAATAGTTTAGTTAGTTTAGTCAGTACAAATCGTAGCAGAAAAGTTAAGCAAGCAAAACACTTTTTTAAATACAGTATAGCAGCCACTTCTATGTCTCTATTCCACTCATGGTAATCTTAAAATGGATGTAATACGTCCTACAGACACAGCATACAAAATTAAACTTGGTTTAAATTTTATTTCATACTTATGTACACAATATACAATGTTTGCACAAAATAGGAAAAATGAGACTTAAAATTGGATGATTTATATTTTTTCACATTCCAGTCACACCAACAATAGTATCTATAGACTAGGGCTGTCAAAGATAATAACACGTTAACATATTTATTTTTTACGCCACTAATTTCTTTAACGCATTAACGCAACTTGCTATTTTTAGGTCCTAGCGGGCTTTAAAGCTAGAGTGAAGGTACTGGTATCATATCAAACTAGATATCCGTCCGAGGTCGGGAGGCTGAGGCAGGAAAAGCCAACACTAGGATCAGCAGTGATTCATGGAGAGACCTCCGTCTGGTCAGCTAACATTACTGCTAAGCAGCTGAAATATAGAGTGATATTGTGGTTTTAGCTGACGTGTGTCGCCTCACTGTTTTGAGCGATGCTCGTTCATGTCTATGTAGAGCGAGCAAGCCCGACGCTGACTTTCGTTGACTTAACGGCCACAGGTGTCGCTGTCAACAAGCATTTCTGATTCTTACAAACAGTCCCTTTAAGGTACATTTTGAACAGATAAAAATATGTGCAATTAATCGTAATTAACTATGGATTAAATATTTTAATCAATTGGCAGCCCTACTATAGACACAATTACTGTACTGAAAAATATTGACATTAATAACTAGAGTCAACAAAGCACACCCTGTGACTATTCCATGACCGGTTTATGAAGTGTGGTGAAATAATAGCTCAAGATGCAATTGGCATATGTGCCCAAAGCTGAGAGCATCGTGGGAAAAATATCCTGGGAGTTACTTTATATTTATAGTCCTGAAAATAGGAATTAAAATTTACAAGCATCTTTTTAAAATAAAGCTAAAAGGACAACACAACTGATACATACAGGGGCTTCTCCAGACGGGTCAGTGACTCGCAACGCTGGGGTGGAGAGGTTTGACTCGAACACGACGGGACAGTCCGAGCCGGAGACCCTGACCTGGAGACTTCACTGCTGAACTGGATGAAGTGGGACTTCTACCAACTTGAGCTTAGGAGAGAAAAAAAAAAAGCAAGCAGCGTTCAATTTACTGAAATATACTGTAAGCATCTCTAAAGGTTTAAGTCACTTCTGGTATTCACCTGGTGGGTTCCACTTGGGTATTTTGCCACCTGCTGGGCTCGGAGATAATGCAGGTTTAAATGTAGAAACTGTGGATGATGAAGCAGGTCTCTTGGGTGCCAATTCAGCTGTTGGAGGACTTCTCACCGGTACGGAAGCTACTGTGAGACAAAGTAGTTCTCATGACAATTATGAAATTAAATTATAATTAGTCAAAAAGCTGAATCTTTCTATCGTCACATACATATTAGGGCTGTCAAAGTTAACGCGACAATAAAGTGTTAACGCAAATTTGTTTTAATGCCAATAATTTTTTTAAAACAACTTGCGATTTTTAGGTTGTAGCAGGCTCGGTTTTAAAGCTAGAATGAAGATACATCATATGAAAGGAGGAGCCAGGCATCGAACTGCCAACCTTGTGGATAAAGGACAACCCGCTCTAAACCCTGAGCCACAGCCGCCCCCCAAAAAAGCTGAATCTTCTTTGAAGAACTTCAAGAACGTACCTGTTGCCTGTGATTTAGACTTTGACGGTTTTGATGGTTCCTTTTCTTTTTTAGAAACAGGAGGCGGTTTGGTCTTCTCGTTCTTGGTAACTTTCTCCTTCTTTTTTGTTTTGCTGACTTTCTTCACTGTGAATTCCTCATCTTCGCTCTCAGCTGGTTCACTGAAATCTTCATCTTCATCATCACTTTCTGAATCTGGAAAAGTGTTGTTGTTGTTATTTTACTGATGCAAGAAAAATAAGTAATTAAACAGAAAACAGATATTTAGGGAGGGGTGACAGGATGACAACCTGGTGTCAGTTTGGGTTCATAGTCTTCATCTTCATCCGTAAGCTTTTTCTTCTGCTCCTCAGTGGCTCTAGCTCCAGCCTTTCTCTGTCTGGAAAGAGCAGGTGACTCTTTTTCTGATGTGATTTCATCCAGGCCTACCAAAAACAAGAAAATAAGAGCCACAGAAAATGTTCATACCATTTCTATCTTCATCAAACAAGATTAACTTCAATAGATTTGGTAAGCATGAGGACATTAAATGTGCAATAATGGATGAACAGTGGACAAAAATAAAGGTAACTTACCCAAAACTGTCAAATCCACACTGCAGTTTGACAGGTGCAGAGAGGTCGGATCTGTGCTTTCATCTACCGGAACTTGAACTTTGACATCTCCTGGAGAAATTTAACATTAATTCAAGTTGACAACTTTTTAGAAACAGACAATTATATTTACGTTTTCAAAGCTAAATCATACCTTTACTGGTCGGAGACTGGTCCTTTATCCCATCTGCACTATTGAGCATGGATAGTGTAATGGCTGCTTCCAGATCTCTTTCATGCAACCTCACATCTAATGGTCTTCTGTGAAAAACAAGATTAAAGTTGAGAAGATTCAAGCCATGCATAATGTCAGGCCATGTTAAAGATTTTGTACATTTATTTTACTCCTCAAATACCTGAATTTCCCCATATCATGTTACTCTTTGAAATGAGATCTTAACTACGCACTACTCTTTATCTACCCAAGCGAGGTGAAAGAGCACACTGAGGCTTTAATCCAAACACACACACACACACACATCCAAATGCCCTCAACTGACCTATTGCCTTGTTGAACATAAAACAGTCACACACTCACAAACTGACTTGTGTTATAGCTGGCTGACAATCAACCAACACTCATTACTTACTTATTTGCTATACTTTCCATATGCTAAATGCTCATTTTATCTCATTCTGAGTCGGTATAGATCTCCACTATCTTAATCATCTTGTTGTGTACATGGTCGACATTATGTCATATTATCTTGTCTACTACTGTACCTGCTCTTCTGGCTCAATGTGGACTGTGAGTTGGACTCCTGACTGGAGGACTTGCTCGATGATTTCTTGTGCTCCTGTTTCACATCCCTGGCCTTTTTGCTGGGTGGAGGCCTCACGCAGGCAAAATCCTCATCTGTCACAACAGAACATGGAGATATGTGTGGTGAGAGAAGGCTGAGTCAGTTACAGTATGTCTGTCTATACTGTCTGTATATCTATGTGCATCCTAAGTATCCTGCAAATGAGTTGTAACTATTGGTACCATTTAAAAAGGGTTATTCTTCTCCTGTCCTTAAAAATGTCATATAAAAAGTCATAATATAGTATACCATAAAAAAAAGAATCATTATATATCATGCCATACAGAATTTGTAGAAAAGTCATAGTACAGTATATTATTAAAATGTCATAAAAAGTCATAGTATAAAGTATGTAATAAAAAATGTCATATAAAAAGTAATAATATATAGTATGTCTAAAAAGTCATAGAAAATTCATAGTATAGTATGTCAAAAAAAGTCATAGTATGGTATGCCATAAAAAATGTTGTAGAAAAGTCATATTACAGTATATTATTAAAATGTTGTGGAAAAAGTCATAGTAAAAAGTATGTCATAAAAAATGTCATATAAAAAGTCTTAATATATAGTATGTCAAAAAAGTCATAGTATAGTATGTTGTAAAAAAATCATAAAATGTCAAAAATAGTCATAAGTCATAGTATAGTATGTTGAAAAAAGTCAAAAAAGTCATAGTACAGTGTGTCAAAAAAGTAATTAAAGTCACAGTATAGTATGTCAAAAATAGTCATAATAAATCATAGTATAGTATGTCAAAAATAGCATGTCGAAAAACGTCATAAAAATTATAGTATAGTATTTCAAACAAAGTCATAGTATAGTATGTTGAAAAAAAATCATAAAATGGCAAAAATAGTCATAAGTCACAGTATAGTATGTTGAAAAAAGTCATAATAAATCATAGTATAGTATGTCAAAAATAGTATGTCGAAAAACGTCATAAAAATTATAGTATTTCAAACAAAGTCATAGTATAGTATGTTGAAAAAAAATCATAAAATGTCAAAAATAGTCATAAGTCACAGTATAGTATGTTGAAAAAAGTCATAGTAAAGTATGTCAAAAAAAGTAATTAAAGAGTCACAGTATAGTATGTCAAAAATAGTCATAATAAATCATAGTATAGTATGTCAAAAATAGTATGTCGAAAAAAAAAAGAAAAAAAAAAGTCATAAAATATTGTATTGAAAAAAACACAAGTCATAGAATGTAGAAAAAAAATGAATAGTACAGTATGTCAAAAAAGTCCTAGTATGCCATAAAAAAATGTCAGTACAGTATGTTAATAGGTGTAAACCCACAAGATACTAACAATGCATTAACTGCACCTCATACAGCTAAGTCTGATGTGAATTCATATGTGTTTGATTGGGTCATTGGTCAACATTGTGAGTTTTGTCTACACGACTTGTAACTCTCCTCTAAGAAAATATATAAAAAATAAAAATAAATTAAAAAAATGTAAAATGACTTACAGAAATACAGCAAAGTGAGTATCATTAATAGATCAAGAGGCACCATCTCACCATCATCATCCAGTTCCTTTGCCTCAGAGTAGTTCACAACCTTCATCTTCCTGCAGGTCAACAGTAACATTAAACAACATGTTATTACATTGACAATATCATGAATTATGGTTTAAAAAGTGGTTCACAAACCTTGGTGGTCGGTCCATTGCTTTGCAAAGCGCTTGTAGAGCTTTTTAATCAGGTAAATATGAACCACATCAAGGTAAGGTTAGCTATCTGTTCTGTATGCTAGCTGACTAAACACTGAAAACAACAGTTAGTTAGCTGGAGAAGCTAAACCAGCTTCAATTGTCTCAAATACTAACATCCGTCCGATCGTTCACCTAGTGAAACATCTCTACTAGAGCTAACTATCATGTTAAACTCTGATATCTATATAAATGAACAGATGTTAGATGTTGTTGTTGCTACACGACAACCAACTGAAGAGCTTCTGTTTCAACCAGCCCGCCAAAACCGAGGAGGGGAAGTGACGTTTTGATGACTTCCGGAAACGCATTTTTTATTTATTTATTTATTTTCTTTTTTTTTATTATTGTGGAATTTACATTACAATATGGCATTTTTTTCTTGTTTATCATCTTATTTAATTAAACCTGGAAACAAAACAACAGAACTCAGTTTTAATAGTTATTTTTCGCTAACAGAGTAAAAACCTGTTTTCCTGTTTTCATACTAAAGCAGGAAATCAAACTTACAAACAACATGGCTCATAAATCATTGCATTCAAGTAAAAGGACAAGGTGCATACAGAACAAGAACAAATAAAATATGTAAAATTATACATGGAAATAATAATAAATTAAATTAAAGGGACTATTTGTAACTTTCAGAAATGCTTGTTAACAGCGACACCTGTGGCCGTGAAATCAACGAAAGTCAGCGTCGAGCTCGCGCTTGCTCCTGCTCGCTCTAAATATACCTGAACGAGCATCGCTCAAAAGAGTGAGGCGACACACGTCAGCTAAAACCACAATATCACTCTATATTTCAGCTGATTGGCAGTAATATTAGCTGACCAGACGAAGGTCTCTCCATGAACATGATTTAGATCTGATCTTAGTGTTGGCTTTTCCTGCATCAGCGCAGGCTGAGACAGCGGGACCCGGTCGGTAACGAGACGGTAACGTTACTCGCTGAGGAGCTCCGTCACTTCACAAGACATGGGAAACCTCTGTTGGTCTGGAGGAGCTGCAGCATTTATTTCTGCACAAACGTCCACTGTACATTCACTAGATATTCTCAGAGCTACTAACTCTTCTGCAGTGTGGAGTGAGCGCGCGTTCACGTCTAGAGGTGGAGCGAGCTGAGAACGCGCGCTCTGTCTGAGTGAAGGCAGGCAGGCAGAGGAGGAGAGGCAGCGGCCATACGCGAACACGCATATGCGAGCGCGCATGTGTGGCGACCCGCTACATTTATACGCTTAAAAAGTTACAAACAGTCTCTTTAAGGGATAGGGCTGTACCTGTAATTCATATTCTTCTATTATGCTAAGAAGTTTCAATGCATTTTTGTTTTTCATGACTTTAAGGGCTTTTATGTAAGAAAGAAACTCAGAATGAAACACATTAAACTTATAGGTTTCACTTTCATATACTTGGATTTGTGCAAATAAAATTTCTAAAAATGAGAATGTTATTCACCAGAAAGTCATCTTTGTTATTGTCCATGACAAGTCCATAAACAATGTCCTTTTGGGAGAAGTTCACCAGATGAGAAACTTTTGGGAAAAGCCAGTCATGTATATCAAGCCATAAAGCTCCATAATACATACAGGGAAGCAGTATTTGACATCATCATCCGTGTCAATTGAGGATGTAAATTGTTCCTTCTGTGACTCACATCCTGGAACTTTGCTCTCATTTATTCTGGTCCTGTAAATTTACATGTGCATTTTGTGGAAAGATGTCAATAATTTTATACTTGTTAACATTTTTTCTCAGATTTTGCACTGTACAATAGAGATATTATATTTGGTTGCTATGATTACAGTGACAAAGACAAGTAATGCATTTTTTCTTATTAATTTAATTCCACATTCACAAGTGTAATTTACCCAAATGTAGGCATTTTTGTTGAATATAAACATTTAATTGATCATCAAAATTGTTGCAGATTAATTCCATGTTGGTCAACTAATTAACTGAATAGCTTTAGCTCTAAAACTTGAATAATATCTGTGTAGCAGTTGAAGTTTTTACATCAGAGCCTGGCTGGTCAGTATTATATTATAGTAGATATATTTGTATGTACACATGTGTTGGCTGATAAGTAACAATAAATGTCAGTCATAAAATGCCAGATATTCTGTATGTTTGAGGTCATTTAGAAACAGTGTTTTCATTACACAGTTTGTCCAGCAGAGAGCACAGTTTATTTTTCTATCTGTAAAACTCAGCACATACCTTGGTCACAATTCTTCAATAACCAAATTTAAGGGATCCTTATCCAAAGTGTTTGTTTCTATGTGTTATGTAAAAAAAAAAATCAGCTTATTTATCATTATTAAACTGTCAAATATCAGTTTCTGCCTCAAGAATCCAGTGTTGGTGAGGCTCTACTTTACATGATTAGCTTTGATTACACATATCAAACTAAAACCAGCCTTCCAGTATTTATTCCAGTAAATGAATGGTGAGGACAACATGTGCTACCTGCCACCTGGTGCCTCTGTGCTTCCTGTTCTTCTAAATAAATATTTACTCTTGCCAGTAAAAAAGGGACAGTGCATGCCAAAGGGAGTCTAAAGTAGTTACTCATCGCACACCTGCAGCACCAGGCTGCCAAACCTTAGTTTGCATGAGTGAACATGTAGGTGTGCGGGGGCCCAGACTGAAAAAATAAACATCACTTACTTAAAAATATGTTTGGAGATTTAAAAAAAGGAAAGAATTCATATTCATTATTCAAACTATACAGTATATTGAGGGGTCAAAATAGTATATTAACCCTCTGAGACCTACAAAAGACCCCTTTTTGTCCTTTTTAGGGGGGTACAGGGGGTCTTTAGGGGGAGATAGCAGGTCAACAGTAGATGTCACTAGTGTTGTACTAGTGACAACACTAGTGAATGAATGAATGAATGAATTAAAATATATAGTGAAAGTGTATAATGGATAAGAACATTATGATAGAAGTATATGATGGCCATTCCCATGCCAATTTCTGTCTCATAAGTTCTTGCAGCAATTTTTGGGTTGATACCATTTGTTACACGGATTTGGTGCTAAATTTAACCATTTTTTACCACTTGAGAATTGTTAAAAATAATCAATAATCCCTCCAAAATACTTCATTAAGAGACCAAGACCTTGAGGAACACCACAGAAAAGCCATGCTGTGGTTTGGTTTAAAAAACTTTTGACATTTTGAGATTTCTGCAAGAATTGCATTTTTCTGCAATTGGATGGCGAGCACTTCTGTTGTGTAAACTGCTCAGAAACCCCCTTTATTGTCAGTTTACCTAGGAAAGCCATCCATCCTCTGAATGCTCTAGGTCTGTAGTTTGTGGCTGTAAAGTTTCATGAGGCTTTATTTAATTCCAAGACTGTTTAGGTACCCCAGTATGCAGAAATATTCAAATACACCATTTTAGAATAGGCGAAAATAACACATTTGTACTGCATTAAAAAAAAAACTGCATGTGATTATCATAAAGTGGGCATGTCTGTAAAGGGGAGACTCGTGGGTACCCATAGAACCCATTTTCATTCACATGTCTTGAGGTCTGAGGTCAAGTGACCCCTTTGAATATGGCCATGCCAGTTTTTCCTCGCCAAAATTTAGCCCAACTTTGGAGCGTTATTTAGCCTCCTTCCCGACAATCTAGCATGACATGGTTGGTAGTACCACCATGTATTTTAAATCAGTGTCATATCATGTCATCTTTCTGGTCATTTTCTTTGCAGATTTTAAACTCCAATCTATATTATGATAGAAATGTTAATGTAGTTTTTGTTCAATACACAGTGGCTCTAAACCAGATTTGATTATTGGTTTGCATATCACATTTTACCCATCATATTATCATGGGTGTTTTAAATGGACCAAACTGAGGAAATCATTTAGAGTGTTGACTTTGTGAGGACATTTCTGTTTCTCTATTTGCAGTGTCATTTATGCTCGTGAGTGAATTCAGCCAGCGGTCCAGCAGATGGCAGTGGAAGTCTGATGCTTCACGGCCTCAGATCACAGAGGTACAGACTCTGACCTGCTGATTGACATGAACATGACATGTCTACAGCCACCCAGTCGCCCACTCTCAGGGCGGAAGAAACCCCGGCTCCCTCTGAAGTTCAGTGAAAGGGTAATCGCTCCGCTTTTACTGCTCGACGGGTTGTCATTTTCCAGTTTGTGAGTGGGTGGCTGTCGGCTGCGGTTTGTCACACAGTGGACCTGGACTGAGACGTTAAAGGGTGTGATGGTCCGTGTCTTCGGACCCAGACGAGGGAGGAAGACGTGCAGCCGTGGGGCCAAAGGGCCCTGCGGTCACACATTCCTAAACTCCTCCAGCTCTGCCTACTGCCATGACCAAAATATCAGATCCAGTCATGCAAACACTGCGGTCACAACGTCACATTTCCATTCACACATATGATGTTTATGTTGTGCTCCACACAAAACTGTTGCCAATTGGAGTCTTGTTTACCACCTTCATGAACTTCATGAACATGATCTAATTTATCTGACCAACTCCATGTATACATCTCTTTTAAACTTAGCACAGGAAATTATTTAGATTTATGTTCCTGGAGTGAAAATGGAACCGCCTCCACTCTTATACCGTATGTTCTCAAACAAAGGCACGTGTAGGCGGAATGTAGTACACATGTATATGATTCACTTAACTAAAAGTAGAAATACACTCCTAGTTTATATATACTTTGTACAGAGCTAAAAATATTTAGGTAAGTGATGTTAAATGTTAAAAAAAAGTAAACTCTGTATTGTACATATAGTTCATATATATTTGTACTCAGTGGTGCACAAATGATTCACTTTGGGTGACGTAAATGATCATATTAAGAAAACAAAGACATACTTTAATTCCTTTTGGAACTGAAATGTTTGTAATGTCCTCTACTGTAGAGCTTTTAACTTCAATTATCTCTTTATTTCTTTTATCTTACATTACCAGAGTTGGGTTTACCTATTTTATTATTATCCAGGTAGCTAGTTAGAAATGAAGGACATTTTACAAGAGTGAGTAGCCACTAAATCATCATATAATGAGCCATAAAACACACTTCTTCAATCTCACCGTATAACAAACCATTAACCTACTTGTTTCTAAAGCCCATGTTGATGTGCCTGAACATAAGTGTGCACATAAGAGATCTTTGACATTTGGTTAAATGCTTCAGTTAATGTCTTCTGCCACCTTAGCTGGTTTTATATTTTGTTGATTTTAATTTGCTGCATTGTGGGAAACACATTGTAAGCACTGGATTTTGTAAGCATGTACCGTGCAGGTATAATATGCAACTGTAATAAAAATCTTAAAAATAGAATAAATAATTAAAAAGGCAATGAAATACAATCACAAACAACATATCCAGAAGACAATTTCAAATGTTTTCAAATGTTAAGTTGACTATTGGTGAGAAGTACAGGAAAAGAGTCTGGATTAGTTAAAGTAAGGCTGTCAAAGTTAACGCAATAATAACGTGTTACAGTTTTCAACGGGGCACAGTTTTAAAGCAAGAGTGAAGATACGGAGGAGGTTATATAACGCTCCAAACTTGCGCTAAATTTTGGTGAGGAAAAACTGTCATAGCCATCTTCAAAGGGGACCCTTGACCTCCGACCTCAAGATATGTGAATGAAAATGGGTTTTATGGGTACCCACAAGTCTCCCCTTTACAGAAATACACAGTTTATGATAATCACATGCAGTTTGGGGCAAGTCATAGTCAAGTCAGCACACTGACACACTGACAGCTGTTGTTGCCTGTTGGGTTATGATTTGAACATATTGTTTTATGCTAAATGCAGTACCTGTGAGGGTTTCTGGACAATATTTGTCATTGTTTTGTGTTGTTAATTGATTTCCAATAATAAATATATACATACATTTGCATAAAGAAGCATATTTGTCCACTCCCATGTTGATAAGAGTATTAAATACTTGACAAATCTCCCTTTAAGATACATTTTGAACAGATATAAAATGTGCGATTAATAACTATTTTAATCGATTCACAGCTGTAGTTAAAGTACATATATGATTTATACATATTTGATTTATGACATACAGTTCACATATGATATAATGTATGATTGCACCGTTAAATAAGGTCATACAAGCTAGTCTTTTTTATAACTAACTGACTTGCCAAATATTTAATTAGTTTTGTTGGATCAGAATATTAAATGATATACATCCTGTTGTGTTTAAAGATATTTAATACACCCATCACTGTGATTTGTATCCGTGGCACCAGTATTACCGGACTATTTTGGAATAAGACTGGATTTACTGGTCTAGTTGGAAGTCGTGAGGTCATCAGTGGTCTTAATTTGAGCTTGTTAGTTGGAAGTGGTCAGGAGGCAGTTTTCCCCCTCAACCACTGATGTGAATGCCATCATTATGCACTGTATAGCCTCTCAGAGTGGTAGTTTGCGTGGGGCTCTCTCAGTCCAGCGCCGTTGTCCTTGTATGGTTGTTCCGCAGGTGGAGACTGTAGTGTTGTTATTTACATTCCACGCAGAGCAGAGAAAAAATAGATTGTCTCTTTAGTAGTGAGGTATTTTAGTTAAGATGCAAAAGATGTTTGCATGAATAAGATGTAACTCCAAAAGAGGTGATTTGTCCCATTTTTCTACTCTACTTTCTGTGTTATTCTGCTGCAGGCTGGAAGTATTTTTAGCTCTTCATGAAGACAAAACGCTCTGTCAATGATCATCTGATCAATAACTGATAACTGTACCAGTTATTTACAAGCCTCAAACTAAATATGTCTTGATGGGTTTCTAAGTTTTTCGGATATCCGGCGGCGTTGCAGTGTCAATGTGTTTGTTATTGCAACCTAGAAATGGCCTCGCGTCAGATGTCTTCAGGCATGGACCAGTGGCAACCACAGCACAGCCACAGCGGCCACGGCTTTAACCGGCGAACCAGAGTGGGCAGACAGATCTGTCAATCAGTGGCTTCCGGAGTTTGTTTTTTAAGACCATGTCTTCTTAAGTGCATGCTTGCACTGAATGTTTTTTTTTGTTTTTTGGGGAGTACACACACGACAGCCACCGAGCTAATTGCAAGGGGAGATGAGAGACCGGAGAGGAACAATCACAAAGAGATTTTAGTGTGGGCTTGTGGTTTAGTGGAAGACACGCCATAACCCACAGTAATACAAAAAACAATTTAAGTTATGAATCTGAATTTTGCACATGTAATTGTGATTGTTTAACATCTTGCAGGTGACTGACAGTCATAGGTAGTGTTGGTCTGTCACATTTAAAGGTATTTAGAGTATGCTAGAGCAGTGGCTCCCGATCTTTCTGGGTTATGACCTCTAAAAATGAAGCAAAGCCCACTAACAGCTCAAGGCTACATTAGCTGCTACTTGCATAACACACACGAATCTCTGACAAAACTATCAACAGTTGAGCAGCATTGTGGGTAATGTAGGCGCCAGGTTTTGGTTTTGAAAGAATGAGTGGAATTAAAAAAAGACGATCTGTGCGTTCCAATACTACCATACTATTTAGTATGCCAGAAAAAGATTTAGTATGTCCTAATACATAGTATGTCAAATGCAGTATGCCAAAAATACACGGATGTCCTACTACATCCGGTCTCTTTTTGCAGTATGCAAGCCAACATGATGTTCTGGCTATTCTGACCCACAATCCTCTGATATATGAGCAAGAGGGTCAAAGTTCAAGGTGCAATGTTATGATGAACTAGTATGTCCCTATTGTATGCGTACTGCATTCAACAGTAAGCACTTTGTAAGGGCAGCTGCAGTAGGCCCTAAAAGTAAAAAGAAAAAGTATGCATTGATTACTTTTTAAAAAACTTTATATTGAGTATAATCGTGACTTTTCAGATTTATCTTGGGACACTTTTGGCAACCCGACCCCAATTTGGGAACTGCTGGGCATCACAGTAAGACATTTACTTTACAAGATTAATGCCTGTGTGCTGAATCATCATGACGAGACGTTGCTGCTTGTGTTTTTTGGCAGCGTTATTGGCAATATCGGGCCCTGAATCAGGAATCTGTAGTATGATTTTATGTGTTGACAAGACGGCAGGGATATAAACAGCATCAAAGGGCCGGCAATAATTCAACGCTGCCAGTTTTACACTGTGACACCATTTAAAATAGCATCCGTAACGCAGCATTGTTTCCTGCACTCCAGCGTGGCACTTGAAGGGCACACGGGGAGCAGTCTCATTAGGACGACCTTTTAACAGTGAGATCACAGGCAAGAGGACACAAGCACATGTGACCTCAGGAACTCATGTCTTGTCATGCCTGGGATGCACTGCGCTCACTGGTCTCTCATCTGTTGATAGATCGGCTGTATCGGATTCTCTGTTGAGCATTTCCCACAAAGTACTCTGCACAAAACGCACGGCCATCTTTGATGACCAATTAGTGTCCGCATACTTTTGACAGCAGCGGTGCACTTACTGTAGCAACTCCTAGTGTCCTCACAAGGACTCATACTGCTCAATCAACATGTGATCTGTGTCAGTTAGACAACTTTTCACTGTAACATGAAGAAGTGCGCAGTCAGTGAGCCAAAACACAAAACTAAAGAAACTCATAATGATCTAAAGCTCTGGCTCAGTGGTCCATTAGTAATCTAATGATGCCCTGAGGTTATTACACTACCTGCAATGCAGAGGATGACACAGTTTTCTTTACTATGTTTAGCTGAGCATCTGGACAGCCCGTTATGCATCAGATGAAGCTAATGTGATTTGTAAATACATTTATTGCCAAAAAGACGTACTTTTCACAAGTTTTATTTAAAGTAAATCGGTATTGATCCACATGCCAGCGTCCCAGTGCTGCAATGCAGTGAGTTATCATCACTCCGACGGCCACTGGATGTCTTAACATCTGTTTGACACCAGAGGGCGATGTGCACATGTGAGAGTGATGAGGTGCAGCAGGAGCATTTTTGTACAACCTGGATTTGTTTTGGTAGTTCTGACTATCATTCGAAATGAAATCATGTTGCACAACCCTTCAACAATACGCCGTGCTTTATTAAACAATCTTAAACAAATTATCATAAACTGTGTATGTGTGTAAAGGGGAGACTCGTGGGTACCCAAAGAACCCATTTTCATTCACATATATTGAGGTCAGAGGTCAAGGGACCCCATTGAAAATGGCCATGCCAGTTTTTCCTCGCCAAAATTTACCGCAAGTTTGTAGCGTTATTTAACCTCCTTCGCGACAAGCTAGCATGACATGGTTGGTATCGATGGATTCATTAGGTTTTCTAGTGTCATATAATACCAGTACCTTCACTCTAGATTTAAAAACTGAGCTGCTACAACCTTAGAAATTGCAAGTTGTATTAAAGAAATCAGTGGTGTTAAAACAAATTTGCGTTAACGCGTTATTATCGTGTTAAATTTGACAGCCAACGTTTGATAACTTTTGATGGCAAAGGTCTTTAGATTGTAATGACCAAATGTGAAGTCTATTTGTAGGAGGAGTTTGTTAAAGTGCTCCGCCTGTAAAAGGCCAAACATGGGCTAAAATGGCACATTTAAATCAATTTAAATTTCAAGCCCGAGACCCCTAAAATATAAAATTTTCCACCACGTCTGATGTGTGCAAAGTTGAACAACTTTACGAGCACCTCAAACCCCTTTAAAATGTGATTAAAAATAATAATAATTCCTTCAGTTTCAATAGGGGCCTCCTCCTTTTATGTAAATATAAAAACTCTATAATGGAAAAACATTTTGGACTTTTAGTTTGAAGACATGCCCTTGGGCTCCTGCAAATTGATAATGGCCATTTTTCACTATTATCTGATATTTAATTGACTAAATTATTAATTTGTTAATTTAAATAATCAACAAATTATATGATTATGGAAATATTAGTTTTTTTACAAAGGCTCAAACTAGTAAGGTAAAGAAAACTGTTCTGGTTAAAACACAACTTGCCAGTGATTCTTCTGGATCATTCTTGAATATCATTTTGTATTAGCTGCTCTCCAGGACAGGCAGAACCTTTGATCAACTCCTTGTGGGTTTAGATTTCATCCAGCAGGGGCCGTGACAAAAATAAACGATCTGATCTTTGTTGTGCTGGCCGAGTGACAGCAGCTCCGTCCAGGATGACTCACTCTCTCAGCAGTGTGCCATTCCTGACGCTCTCCTCTACCCATCAGCCAAATTGCCTTGATCCTCCGCTCATTGCCGCCTCTCGCCCACCCTCGCTGTGGAGCAAGGTGGTCGCATCCTCGGGGCCGGCGGCGCTCTTTACATCCCATAGGGGTGAGAACGTGCAAAGCAGTGAGCAAATGTGTGGGGAGAATTCCTCGCATTCTCTGCTCGGTCCCGGTGGCCTGGCTCGGTGTTGGGTTCCTGGGAGAGAGGGAAGAGGAGCCAGGGGGAATCGGCTGCCGACTCAGCAGCTGACACCTCCTCTGATCTCTATCTCTTCCTACAGCCATAAACCAAACTGTCCGACTTTTCAGCATGGCGGCCACGTAAACAGAACTTTCCTCGTGGCCTCAAGTAAGGCTGCCAGTTTTTGCCTCGAAGGAGCAATTGGTTATGGCGAGGATGTGGCACCGACCAAACCTCAGCCTGAATGTTCCCAAATCTCATATTTGGTACAGCAGAGAGGAAAACAAGACTTCAAATATGGAAGACATCTAAGAAAACTACTTCAGTGCTTTCAGGAAGACTGTTCCTTTAAAACTATGACTCTAATCCTTTATCACATTGATAAATATCCCATACGTTTTGGCTCTACGTGTCCAACAGAATTTATTTGACATAATGGGTTTGTTGGCAGGTGGTACTGAATCAATGTGTGAAAAATACTGCGTCCAGTTTTTAAGAGTAAGGTTTTTTTGAATGGACAACCCTGCTGAGCTGGCACACTTCAGGGCAACACGGCTCACCGTGTGAGGCCCGCAGAACCGTTTGATCACATCTCTTTAAACACAACGTTTTCACATCTTTCAGCTCTCTTGGGATGCAACGTGATTACTGAGCTTAAATGGAGATCAATGGCCATGATGTGAGGAGTTCACCATCACTCAGAGTGCATGGCTATCTATGGCTTTTACTCTGTTCGCTGCAATCATTGACTGAATCATTTTAAAAAGCAACAAGAAGGATTTTCATTTTTGTTTGCATGTTTGTAGTTCACAAAGTTCAACTTTGGCACCGAAATGAGGAATTCTTCATACTTGAAGTTTGTCTGGTCTTGAACACCGTTCTCCTGGTTAAAAGTCCAGTGCTTTTCGCATGTCATTTGTACGTCACACAAACGTCTGCAGAAAAAACTACTTAGCGTCATGGTTGGGCTTAAAATAAGCACGTAAAATAAGTAAAATACGTACGGAAACAACGTAACATAACTACAGAAAAAACACGTCACAAGTGATAATTGTCAAGTGAAAAACATTACTAATGTAACTTACAAAACAAAACACTGGTCTCGAACACCGGGGCTCCTGGTTAAAAGTCCAGTGCTTTTCACATGTCATTTGTATGCAACACAAACGTTTGCAGTTAGGTTTAGGCAAGAAAACCACTTAGTTAGGTTTAGGAGAAACGTCATGGTTGGGCTTAAAATAAGTACGTAACCTAAGTGAAATACGTCAGAAACAACATAACACAACTACGGAAAACACGTGACAAACATCACTAACATAACATACAAAACAAAACACCGGTTTTGAACACCGGTCTCCTGGTTAAAAGTCCGGTGTTTGTTGAACCCACCCCCTCACCATAAGTGGTCTTTCTCGCTTTTTATACTACGTAACTAACTCTTACCGTAGCATTTATACGCAGATGCGTTTACATTGCAGTCAGTACAGGATATACTGTATGGCGTACAAATGACACGTGGAAATCAAGAAATGCGTACTTATAGCGCACTAAACACATGGCACATTATTGTGGCATTCATACGCCTTTTCATGCGAACGGGCTGTCCAAACAATCTGATGATGGGCCTTTCTTTGTTTTAGAAAATACAATATATCTTACTGACATGAACATAAAAATTGCTGTGTCATTGGTTGGGATTTGTAACCGGCGTAAAAGTCACCTCTGCCTCGCTTCTTTTCCCCTTAGTCACTCCACGCCCAATTTAGCAGCAGACACATCTTTCTCTGCAAGGTGCACAAGCTGTACCCTTGAAAAGATATTTTTACTGGGAACACTCCCTTCTGACAGCCTCTGTGCAGCTCAACGCCTGACACAACAATAATGAAAGAGGCAGAACGGATCAGAATATATTTCAGCTTCTGCACATGTTCTCGTAACAAGGCATGTCAGTTAGTATCAGGCTCCCGGTGGATTTGCTGCCTCTCTCCACTGTGTCACAATTTTACAAAGCAGCATAGGAGAGGAGCAGTGCAGTTTTTTGGCTGTTGAATTATACATCAGCTTGTTCAGCAAAAAAATCTGAGCTCCTTTCTGGGTAGCACCGTTACTATTTTACAAGCCCCTGCTCCACTGAATCCAATGAAATGGAGTGTTTACGATCGATCACGACACCACTGATAGCTGCTCGATCAAGTTTTGCCCCGGCTTATTTTATCCAAGCGTTTGTACGTGTAAATGTTGTTTATGAGTGATATAAATGTCCTGCTGTAGGCTTCATATGAAGGCCTGCTTGTGTTACATATACATACACAGTTGGACTGAGTATTATTGCCCGTCTATGCCAACGATTCTGATGTCATTCCAGGGAAATCCCCCCTCCATCCCTGGGTCTCCCCAGCTGTTGTTTCAATCTCGTCTTTTAAACCCCACGTTAATAAAACAGTAATTGAAAGAGCTTTGCATCCTCCTGTATCCAGTTACTTACACTTTATAATATGCACAAAAGCTGTTTGTATGGCTATTCCCTCTGGTCCATTTTCTGATTGATGTGTGTGTGTGTGTGTGTGTGTGTGTGCACTAAATAGATCCTATAATTGCAAGAAAGACAGCTGACCTGACAATAGTAAACTGCAGACACTTTTCTATCGCTGTAGTTTCTGGTCTTCTCCTTTAGCTCTAATATATTCAGTCAAGGCGAGTCAAAATCAATTTGCTGTGTTATGTGGGCAAGTTTCCATCTACCTCTTTCTGTCTTCTTGTTGCTCCACCGTGACTCAGTTGTTGGAGTTGTTCAGTCTTCTTAGCTTGACTCCTTCTCGCTCCAGTCTCGAGCTGAAACGAAACAGATTAATCAATTAGTTGATCAACAGAAAAAACAAATCTGCAACTATTTGGATAATCGATTAGTAGTTTTAAAGGGGACTTGTATAGTTGTATATCTTCTTTGCTGTATCTATGGAGGACAGAACCTGCAAAAATAAATGAGTGAATAAATAAATGGCTCGAAAAATTAATAAATAAGTATGCCATTAAATGTACCAAAAATAATATTAAAAATAAATTTAGGCATTAATTACTTGATAAAATGTGACATAAATTGATATTTCTGTTTTAATTTGCTTCTATATTTATTTCCCTTTGTAGTAATTACCCTATCTACTCTTTTATTTAATTTCCCCTTTTTTATTTATTCATTCATTCATTCATTAATTAATTTATTTTCACTTTTAAATGCATTTATTTATTTTTGCGTTTATTTTTTATTTTATTTAAATCTATTTATACATATACATATGATGTATGGTACATTTAATGGCATGTTTATTTATTTATTTGTTTATTTATTTATCAAGTCATTTATTTATTTATTTATTTTATTCACTTTTAAATTGATTTATTTTAAATCTATTTATACATATACATATTATTTTTGGTACATTTAATGGCAGTTATTTATCAAGTTATTTATTTATTTATCTAATTTTTACATTTATTTATTTATTTTCCCATTATTTTTTCTTATTTTAAAGTTATTTTTTCTTATTTTTGGTACATTTAATATTTATTTATCGAGCCATTTATTTAATTATTTATTCATTGTTTATTTTGGCAGGTTTCGTCCTCCATATATACCAAGGTGCAGGTGTGGAGTTTAAAAGAAGTGAGCATTTAGGAGGCAGGGAGGGTGTAATGAAAGACACTATTGCATTGTGGGAAATGTAGGATCAAGTGTTCGACCCATACTACACGCATAAAATTAGGATATCTCGACCTCTACTGCTTCAATTCTGACAATTCTTGTTTTAATCTGTCTCTTGTGAGTTGCCCAACTTCACGCAAGTACAATACTAAATCGCTGGAGTACCCCTTTAAGTTTTAAAGCAAACATGCCATACATATGATTCAGCTTCTAAAATGTGAGAATTTGCTGCTTTCCTTTATCTTGAAATATAGTCATATTATATAGGCATGCAATATGTAAGTTCATATTTAAAGATAAGTGGCATCTTGTTGTGCATTTGCTTCTGATTTTATAAAAGGTGTAATTACCAAAAAGCAGCCTCAGCCAGTGGAACAGTATTAGCTGAATTAATCTCAAGAGCTCAGCAGCGTCTCATTAACTGTGCCCACTCTCCATTGATTGAAGTTACACTCTGTCAATAACCCCGTAGTTTTGTCTATTCAGGCCTCGGATTGCATCGTCATGTGCTTACGCAGCAAATCATTAATTTGCTGGTCCAGTGTAGTCCGGCCTATCTGCTCCAGTGGGTTTCTCGTTTACTTCATATACATTCTTTATATATTAACTATAGAAATATACATGCAGTAATGTCGACAACATTATCTTTAAGTATATCAAATATGACTTTCAATGTAATGAATGTAAACATATATAAACACATTTCTGTTGCAATTGAAGTGTATCTCCACATTGGGATATCTGAAATGTTTTGTTTGTTTGTTGTTTTGCCATTATGGGTTGTCTTGCCACTGCTGTTTATCAGCAACAAGGCCGCTGTGGTTGCTAAGGTGGGCTTGAGGCACCCTGGCAGCCGAGAGCACCTCAGGGCCCCAGAGCCTGGTGCTCTATGACGTGTTGGGAATTCCCCCGAGCCTTCATCTCCTACCACCTTTCACACTGCAGGATGGGATGCAAACAGGGATGTAAAGGAGGGTAAACCCAGGGCAATCAGCTCAGACTTATTTTTTTACATTTTATCCACATTTTTGACAAAAAATTGGGATTTTTATAAAGTAAAGTTGTGATTTTTGTCTTATTATTTGATCATCAACTGCAGGTCTTTTTCCAAATTTCCTTCACCACTTTATTTCTGGACGTGAACTCAAAGCGATGCCATGAATTTGATTCACGCAGGTTATATTATTCTGGTAGTTGCAGGGTGTGTTACTTACAATAATAACGCGCAATCTGACCAGGCAAAATATCTGGTAGTGTAAACTTCCTGAACAAACAGCTAAGGAAGTGTCAGACAGGGTTGCCATTTGCTCTCCTGTGACTGGCTGTGACTGTTTTTACACCTTCCTTCTAAATAAGGCAGCAGGCTGCCAGGACATATGACCACCGTCCCGATTTGGGTTCTGGACACAGTATCCATCCATCCATCCCATGATTGCTCAATGCCAATGAAAGTCTCACACTCACACTCACACTCTCTCACACACACACACACACACACACACACACACACACACACACACACTCTCTCACTCACTCACTCACACACACACACACACACACACACACACACACACACACACACACACACACCCTCCCCTCCTGCAGGTCTCCCATGTGAGGAAGAGCTGCGTCAGGTCAGCCACAATTAGCCACAGGAAGACTGAGAGAATAGGTTAGATTACCTTCAAAATAAAAGCACATGAGGAAAATATTAGGCACCCTGAATGCCTTTGAGATGAGAGTTGATGTAAATTCATAAACTGTAATCTATCTTGTACATACATTTTGTGACATGAAAATAACATTGACACATTTATTCAGGTTTCTCCTTAAAGGGACTGTTTGTAACTTTTTACACGTATAAATCTACCGGGTCGGTTTCCAATGCGCGCTCGCTCGCATATGCGCGCTCGCGTGTGGCTACGCTGTTCAGACCGCTCCTCTGCCTGCTTGCCTTCACTCACACAGCGCGCTCGTCCTCGCTCCACCTCACATTTATGCGCGCTCACTCCACACTGCAGGAGAGTTAGTAGCTCTGAGAATATCTAATGAATGTACAGTGGACGTTTGTGCAGAAATAACTGCTGCAGCTCCTCCAGACCAACAGAGGTTTCCCGTGTCTTGTGAAGTGACGGGGCTCCGCAGCGAGAAACGTTATCGTCTCCGACCAAAACTCCGGTGTCTCCCCTGTTCCCTCCGACCACGGTCGGAGACAATGACGTTTCTCTTGACGTTTCTCGCCAACTATAGGAGCAGCATTGATTCATGGAGAGACCTTAGTCTGGTCAGCTAACATTACTGCCAACCAGGTGAAATATAGAGTGATATTGTGGTTTTAGCTGACGTGTGTCGCCTCACTGTTTTGAGCGATGCTCGTTCATGTCTATTTAAAGCGAGCACAAGCGCGAGCCCGACGCTGACTTTCGTTGACTTAACGGCCACAGGTGTCGCTGTTAACAAGCATTTCTGATTCTTACAAACAGTCCCTTTAAATGTGTAGTTTATTTAATTAGGTTTTGGAAGTTTTGGGAGAAGAGGTGACGCGGGGACTCACTGGAGCATTTGATACGTGTAAGAGTTGGAACGTGGCCACACTGATAAGGGTTTTATTTTGAAAAGGAGGACAGGAAACGCTTCTTGTTATTCCCTCAGGCTTATTAGACTTGTGATGTGAAGGTGCAGCACCCCCCCATCATTCCTATCAGAAGTGCTGCTGCTGCTGCTGCTGCTGCTGCTAGGGTCCTGTAACTCTCTCTCTCTCTCTCTCTCCTCCTCCTCCTCCTCCTCCCATCTCTCCCACTTTTTGATGGAGGGGGGTGCAGCAGTGAAGTCACAGTGATGTCATTCTAGGATGTGAGAGTCAAGGTGAGCTGGTTGTTTGCGGTGTGTCCCCTCCACAGACCAGCCTGTACAGAGGCTCGGAGCGGCGAAAGATGATCATCAGCACCGGCACCAATTCAAGCTCGCTCTGTCTCTCTCCATCTCCTCCTCTTCCTCCTCTTCCTCCTGCTGCTGCTGCTCAGATCTCAGGCTATGGGGCCCTGGTCTGCCTTGATCCCAACATAAGCCTTCACCACCACCACCATGCCAAAGGACAAAACATAAGAAGAGTTGCATTTTTAGATGCAGGTAACTTTGTGCCCCAAAGGTAAACTGGATGGCCAATGCGCAAAGGTGCGTCTCCAGCATGTCCAGGACGCACTGGATCTTCTCAGTTCTTGTACTGTGGACTTCTCTCTGGGGGATTGCTTCATCTTATCCGGTTCCGAGCAGGACTAATGCGACTTTAATGCTGGAGAAGAAGTGGGAGACGCTCTTCTCACGCTCCTATCTGGGTATAGCTGGGGGGAAATCGGAGCTGAACTGGGAGAGTGACTATTTGCAGGGCATCAAAAGAGTGCGAAGACTGTACTGCAACGTGGGCATTGGGTTTCACCTGCAGGTGCTCCAGGATGGCAGGATAAGCGGTGTGCACAGTGAGAACCAATACAGTGAGTTTGCATCCCACTGCAAAAAAGACCTGAAAAAGAAGTGTAATGCGCAAAGGAGCTGGCTGTGTGAAAGTTAGACTTGTCTTTGCATGATATTTTTTTTAAACAATATTTTTCATTAGTTACATTATTATGTAAATGTAACTAATTTTTTTTTTAAACAATATTTTTATTGAATTTTACATGTAGACATATATACATATATATACATACACACAGACTAACAATTTTAAGAATTAAATTATGTAGATTATGTAAATTATCATTAGTTACATTATTATGTAAATGTAACTAATTTTTTTTTTAAACAATATTTTTTTTGAATTTTACATATGTACATTTATACACATATATACAGACAGACTAACAATATGACTAATTAAATTATGTAGATTATTTCAATTATTATTAGTTACATTATTATGTAAATGTAACTACGTTTTTTTTTTAAACAATATTTGTATTGAATTTTACATATATACATATATATGCACATACAGACAGACTATAACAATATTAATAATTAAATTATGTAGATTATGTAAATTATTATTAGTTACATTATTATGTAAATGTAACTAAGTTTTCTTTTTTTTTAAACAATATATTTATTGAATTACCAAAAGTACTCATTATGCAGAATGGAACATTTCACAATAATGGATATTATTGGGTTATAATTAATGATGCATTAATGTATAGAGCTGCAACGATTAATCAATATCAACTATTCATTTAATCACCAACTATTATGATAATCAATTAATCGTTTGGGTTTTTTTTAAAAGAGAAAATGATCTGGTTCCAGTTTGTTAAATGTCAGCATTTGCTGCTTTTCTCTGTTTTATATCACTCTAAACTCAATATTTTGTTGTTTGGTTTGCGGGTGCTAGAGCTGCAGCGATTAATCGATTAGTTGTCAACTATTAAATTATTATTATTTTTTTAAACAATATTTTTATTGAATTTTACATATAGACATATATACACATACAGACAGACTAACAATATTAATAATTAAATTATGTAGATTATGTAAATTATTATTAGTTACATTATTATGTAAATGTAACTAAGTTTTTTTTTTAAACAATATTTTTATTGAATTTTACATATAGACATATATACATATATATACACATACAGACAAACTAACAATATTAATAATTAAATTATACAATGAAATGTTTAGTCCGAATTTCAAAGAAAGAGAGACACGACATTTCATGTATTTCACATATCTAACACAGAAAACAAATAAAATAAAAGGTAAGACAAAATAAATAAATACCTCAAAGAATAAGAAGAACAAAAAAAAAAAAAAATTTCAACAACAGCACTCAGCAACACACAGCAGTTTCAATTTGACTCGTCTTTGCATGATATTGTGACAATGTGACTGATGGATAGATTATAGTCTAAACTTTACAATGATATCTATAACTTCATGATATTGTGTGTTGGTTTACCCTCTTTATACTGGATCTATGTGTAAAATGGCAAAAAAAAGATTTTGATGATGGGGGGATGAAAAAAGGAGTGATAGCACATAGAAAGCTACCATTGCTGCAATGCTATCATGCATTTTCCAAAACTACTGAACATAGACCTTTAAAAAAAATCACCATGAGACTTGGTCCCTCCAAAGTGGCATGACGACCAAATGTTGGGGGTCTGGCTCGTGGACTAGATAGTAACGTTAGTTTACCAAAACCATTTAGCTTTAAAGTAGCCAATTTCATTTTCATTAGCAAACATCACTGTAATATCTATAGTAAAAGTGCTGCCTTTAACATCTGTTTTACTGGCATTCATAGCAATAACTGCTTCTTGGAGCAGTCTTTTTTTTTTTTTTTTACAATATTTTTATTGAATTTTTACATATAGACATATATATATATATACACACATACAGACAGACTAACAATATTAATAATTACATTATACAATGAAATGTTTAGTGAAAGATTTCAAAGAAAGAGAGACATGACATCTCATGTATTTCAATTATCTAACAAAGAAAATAAAAGATAAGAGAAAATAAATAAAAGCCTCAAAGAAGAAGAACAAAAAAACAAAACAACAATTTTAACAACAGCACTCAGCAACACACAGCAGTTTCAATTTGACTGTGCTTCCTTGACATCCAAGAAACTCCAACAAAGGTTTCCACACTTTTTCAAATTCTACTGCTTTTCCAAAAGCTATGTATGTAAGTCTCTCCAGTACAACACAAGATGCCATCTCCCTCACCAATACATGTATCAAAAGGTAAATCCATTTTTCTCCAAGACAAAGCTATATCATTCTCCTGTCCTGCAGGAGTCCAAAGTCAATTCAAATGAACTGTTTTGAGCTAACGATAAAGTTATCTGGATATATTCCTAGTATACATATCTTTGCTTGGTGAGGCACTTTCATCTTTGCATGATATTATTAATAAGACGTGGTTGAAAGTTTCCGAAATCAAAAACAGTGCACTGATCCTCTCGCATCCGTGCAGTGCGAAATATCCCCCCAAGCCAAAAACATGACATGAATGCTTGGGACCCAGTTTAGACTCACTCACTTATTTTTACCCCATGCACTAGCTGCTGCAGCAGGACACGCTCCCCCACACTCATCAGCACGCTGTAAACTACACTCAGCATTAAACTGCACATATAGGTGAATGCACACTAACTGAGAGCATCATCCAGTCGCAATGCACCTGCAAGGTTACACCCATCCACTGCTGCAGAGGCCAGTTAAGACTCCACTTTGTCCCCACAAAGAGGCGCAGCAGCAGCACTGTGTGACTCTGTGTCTCTCTGCTTCTCCTCTCTATAACATTGTGTCTCTGTTTAGGTCTAATAGAGATCTCCACCGTGGACCGAGGAGTGATCAGCATGTTCGGGGTGAGGAGTGAGCTGTTTGTCGCAATGAACAGCAGAGGAAGGTTATATGGAACGGTAGGTTTGTCTGCAACACACACACACACACACACACACACACACACACACACACACTGCTCAGTGTAAGATGAGTTCATGGAGCTGCTGCATCCCTGGGTTTATGAGCACTGTTGTGTTATTAATATGCTCTGATGATAGGGAGAATATGCCAGTGGGGGAAAGAACTACTCAGACCTTTTACTTATACAGAGTGAAAATACTCTGTTACAAGTAAAAAGTCCTGATATACAAGCATCAAAGTGCCAACTCATTATGCGGAATGGAACATTTCACAATAATGGATATTATTGGATTATAATTAATGATCTGAGCTGCAACGATTAATCGATGTTGTCAACTATTCATTTAATCACCAATTATTATGATAATCAATTAAGCGTTTTTTTTTTAAAAAGACAAATTATCTGGTCTAATCTACCAACAGTCAAAGAATAAATGAACATTTCATGATTAAAATCAACAGCAGGATAAACGTTTAACTTAACGGTGGCCAGTTAATGTCTTAGATTACAAAAAAATATTCACAAATATACAGTCTATATATATCAACATCAAATCCTGCAGTGGGTCTTTTGATACATGTTCAAAAATCACTGAAAAATGATCTGACCTTTCACTTATACAGTGTGAAAATACTCTGTTACAAGTAAAAAGTCCTGATATATATTAGCATTAAAAGTACCAAAAGTACTCATTATGCAGAATGGAACATTTCACAATAATGGATATTATTGGAATATAATTAATGATGCATTAATGTGTAGAGCTGCAACGATTATTTTTTTTTTAAAAGACAAATTATCTAGTTCCAGTTTGTTAAATGTCAGCATTTGCTGCTTTTCTCTGTTTTATATTATTTTAAACTCAATATTTTGTGGTTCGGTTTGTTGGTAGTAGAGCTGCAACGATTAATCGATTAGTTGACAACTATTAAATTAATCGGCAACTATTTTTATAAGCGATTAATCGGTTTGAGTAATACTTTTATTTCATATAGACTATTTATTGAATTACCAGAAAACATGCTATATTGTGATATATATTGTTATCGAGATAGGAAATTATCTATACTGTGTACCATATTGCCCAGCCCTAGTCTTAACCTTCAATAATACTTCATCATTTATTTGTTGATTATATTTTGTATTATTAATCTCAATCTGCAAAGTAACTAACGTTAAATGTAATGGAGTAAAACGTACAATATTTGCCTCCGAATTGTAGTGGAATAAGAAGTATAAAGAAGCAGAAAATGAAAAAGTAAAGTTCAAGGACCTCAAAATTGTACTTAAGTACAGTACTTGAGTAAAAGTACTTAGTTACCTTCCACCACTGAGTAAAAGTAGTAATACCACAATATAAAAGTACTTCATTACAAGAAAAAGTCCTTCACAGAACAGAAGTTTTATCAACAAAATGTAATTTATAAAATAAATTACTAATTATGCAGTGGAGTGGTCCCAGTCAGTGTATATTAATATATATTATTTGAATGTTGTTACTGGTGGGTTAACATGTATGCACATTTTAACTAATTTACACACATCTGGGTAGTTTTATTGTTAATGCATCATATTTTATTAACTGGTCATGTTGTTTTTATGTAAACTCTGATAAATATAGTGGAGTAAAAAGTTTAATATTTCCCTCTAAGATGTGGAACTGACGTATAAAGTAGCATATAATGAATATAATCAAGTAAAGTACCTAAAAATTGTGCTTAAGTACAGTATTTAAGTACTGGAATCACCTCACCAAGCTCATGATAATAAACTTGACTTAATCTGCCAACAGTCAAAGAATAAATGAACATTTCATGATTAAAATCAACAGCAGGATAAACGTTTAACTTAACGGTGGCCAGTTAATGTCTTAGACTACAAAAAAGGCAACGTTTTTTTATGAGATATTCACAAATATACAGTCTACATATACCAACATCAAATCCTGCAGTGTCTTTTGATACATGTTCAAAAATCACTGAAAAATTATACTGTAAAACACCTTAATGAATTTAGAAAACATTATACTGTACTGCAAGAAACAAGAAACTTGAATGCTCTTTAATACTGTATACAGTACAGTATTAGAGTGTACATACAGTATAAAGTGTATACAATGCTTGATGTAGTATTTAATGGTTAATAACTGTCCTGCTGATTTGTAATGAGCTTTGAGGAGGAGGTTATGTATTTTATTAAAAAGAGAACAATGTGTAGCTCTTAGGGTGGGAAGTAAAATAAACAATGTCATTTTAGATTTTAATTTTACAATTAAAGATTTATGTCAGTTTTATGCAGGGCTGGCCATCAAACCTCGATACTTTTTTTGTAGCATTAAGTACTGAAACTACCAAAATCTACTTTTGGTACTTACTCAGATTCAAACAGTTTCTGATTTAAATCATCATTTTGCCAGTTTTAGGCAAAGTTGTTGTGTTTAACCAAAATGTAACATTTGAGAAGTTAAGCTTCTTTTGTTAAATTAAAAAAAAAAGGTATATGAGGTATATAAAGTAGGGCTGCCAATCGATTCAAATATTTAATCGTGATTAATCGCATGCTTGTCCATAGTTAATCGCAAATTAATCGCAAATGTTTTTCTGTTCAAAATGTACCTTAAAGGGAGATTTGTCAAGTATTTAATACTCTTCTTCACACGCTCTGAAGAAGGCTCCGTGCCGAAACGCGTAAGCGTATGTCTATTATGATGTAAGCAATTTAAACAAGTGAAATGTTAGTATTTTATCCTCCTTGATTTTGAAATCTGGGATGTGCTACCCTATCACATTTTTATGCTTATTGGACTTTGGATCTAGCACTCCAAAGTGAATCCCATTGTTGAAGCGCAACCTCCTTTACCGAAACATATTTAATACTCTTATCAACATGGGAGTGGGAAAATATGCTGCTTTATGCAAATGTATGTATATATTTATTACTGGAAATCAATTAACAACACAAAACGATGGCAAATATTGTCCAGAAACCCTCACAGGTACTGCATTTAGCATAAACAATATGCTCAAATCATAACATGGTAAACTGCAGCCCAACAGGCAACAACAGCTGTCAGTGTGTCAGTGTGCTGACTTGACTATGACTTGCCCCAAACTGCATGTGATTATCATAAAGTGGGCATGTCTGTAAAGGGGAGACTCGTGGGTACCCATAGAACCCATTTTCATTCACATATCTTGAGGTCAGAGGTCAAGGGACCCCTTTAAAAATGGCTGAAATTTAGCGCAAGCTTGGAGCCTACCTGGGATTATTTTATGAGTTTTGAGAGCAAAAGCAGGAGGCTGGTATCTTTCGCAACAACATGTCACCTCCTCCAGTTTCCTGCTTTCTAGTCCGCTTGTTCACCACAGTAAAGGTCAAGTTGAAACCATGGATATGTTGTGATCTTCATCTTGTGTCTGCTATGAGATTTACTGACCCTCTCTCTCTCTCTCTCTTTTCATTTTTAGAGAGTCTTCGTGGACGAGTGCAAGTTCAAGGAGACTTTGCTGCCCAACAACTACAACGCCTATGAGTCTTTTGTTTACAAGGGCTTCTACATCGCCCTCAGCAAGCATGGCCGCGCAAAGAGAGGCAACAAGGCCACCACCGCCATGACCGTCACACACTTCCTCCCGCGACTATGAGAGAAACTGGCAATAACTCAGTAATTTGCACATGTGGATGTTCTTCCAGGTAATATAGAAACGCATAGTCACGATATACACACCGATGGACTGCGAAAGAAAACACAAATATTTATTCTGTTTATATATATATGTATATTTGGATAGCTATCTTTGTATATGTTCTGTGCTGCTTGTTGTTTTTATGGACGGGGAGAGTTGAAGCCTTTGCCTGTCTCACTTTACCTTGGTGCTTGCTGTAACTGAACTACGTGTCACTTCCTTTTTTGAGATGGAGGATGAGCTATATCCTGTGCTTTTAAAGAGTGAAATGAATACTTTTTATTACCTCAAAGAACCACTTTACTAGATGAAGGGATGCATGGACTTCTGCTCAAATATCTGCTAAGTTTATGATTTCTTTCAAACCTTTTTGAGCGCTTGATGGCTCCCTGCTCGATTATCGATGTCCGGCAGTGGGAGGAAACTTAAATGCACTACCTTTGCTGCACGAATTTAAAGGTGCCTTGGTGTTCCCACTTGTGGCCCCCTTAAACTTGCATGTAAGAGACACCGCTGGAGTCAGAAATAGGGCTGACACTCCGGAGAGGGCCTCAGAAGGGAGGGAGGGGGGTTGGCTATCTCTGGTTTATTTTCTTTTCTGTAATTAGATCGATTAAGTAATATACAGTCTGTGGTTGAGACCAGAGAGCGGTCAGCCATGGATGGTGGCACCGGGCCATAAGTTTGACTGTGTGTCTAATAAACAGGGTGGAATACTTATCTATCTGAGCATGGAGGGAGTTTTGGCTTGCACAAGGATCAACTGAAGCGAGCGCACAGTGGAAATGTACCTGCACATTGTCTTGGACAGAGCTCCTACAGTAAAGCAGCTTTTGAATCGCAAAGCTTTAGCTGCTGTTGAAAAATGATGTCCACTGAAAAACGATGTAAATAGTCGCAAATGTTAAAAAAGAAGAATTCAGGAGCTTTTTAAAACGCTGCTTTGTCGCAGTTGCCTGAACGAGGCAAAAAGAGTTCAGGTTGCACTGTTAGCCATCGATGATGGTGCCTGAATGTGTTTGGTGAGAAATCGTTCCCACGTTTGTTTCTTTGAATTGATCTTTTTTTTATGTGGAGTTTTGGTGGAGTGTGTGCCCCCGGGCCATTTCCCCCGCTTGTCTGTGTGCTCTGCAGCAGCACTGCAGTGGCAGCGAGGTGTTGGGAGCTGGAGGCTGGTAGTTTTAAATGCAATTAGGGAGGAGTCAATCACGTTTCCCCTGAAGGACTAAAGGACAGTGCAGTTGGCGGACTGGATGCACGCTATAAGAAATGTCATTTCTGTTGATTTTTAGCCTGATTTTACGTGAGCAAAACGTGAGCATAGAAGCACCTTCTTAATATATAATACAGTATTCATAGAAGTATTGGTATGCATAGTGGCCATTTGTTCACAAAGCTGAAGATGTACCATGCTTAATACACTCATTGTGGATCAATTTATAGTTAATTAGGGCTGCAACTAATGATTATTTTCATTGCCGATTATTTTATCGATTAATCGATTAGTCTGTTTGGTCTATAAAATGTCCGAAAATGGTGAAAAATGACGATCAGTGTTTCCCAAAGCCCAAGACGACGTCCTCAAACGTCTTGTTTTGTCCACAACTCAAAGATATTCAGTCAACTGTCATAGAGGAGTAAAGAAACCAGAAAATATTCACATTTAAAGGTCCAATTAGGGGGATCTATAGGCAAAAATGGAATATATTATTAATAAGTATGTTTTCATTAGTGTAACAAACTCTGTTAACTTTTCCTACTTGGGGCGGTGTCAATAACGTTACTCGTTCCCGTCGTCGCCACTCTCTCTCTCTCTCTCTTGCTTCACCACTCATTTCCTACGTACAAACACACTCTAAGCACTGGGTCTGCTCCAAATGACCGACGCTACTCTTACAACGACATGGCTCTAGAGAGGGACATTTGCGGTTTCTCGTCGGACACCGTAGCTCTCCAACACGCTTGGCACACGGGAGAGGCATCAGTTGGTTGCAATCTCAACCTCACCGCTAGATATCGGCAGATCCAACACACTGCACCTTTAAGCTGGAATCAGAGACTTTGTTTTTATTAAAAAAATACTCAAACTGATTAATCGGATTATCAAAATAGTTGCCGATTCATTTAATAGTTGACATCTAATCGATTAATCGTTGCAGCTCTAATATTTTGTTACATATTAAGGATGTTTTTCTTATAGTGTGCATCCACCCGAGTAGTTTCTGCAGCTGTTGCTTGAAAACCTGAATCTTGCAGCCTCCATCCGTTCTTGTGTTTAGAGAGGAAGCACGACTATTTAAATCCAGGAAAGACGAATGCGAGGAAGCCGCCCTGCTGTCTTTGTTGTTCGTCAAACCCCCTGAAGGAATGTGGATCTGCCGAGATGACAGGCAGCCTCCTGCATACCTGAGCCCCCCCCCCCCCCTTTGAGCTCTGTCACCCCCTCGCCGCCCACCTCTGCTCGTCCCTTACCCCCCCCCCTCACCCGCTGCAGGCAGGGACCTTGGGATTCCAGCTGTAACCCAGGAGCTTCCTCCTCTCCTTTCAGCCTTTTTTAGTTCAAGGTCAGAGTCATGGACCAGCCTTGGCCCTAACCCCAGTGGCCGGCTATATGGGTCGTACTGGTTCCATGAAATAGGAATTAGAAATATCTTATTCACGCTGGAAACATGTTGTTTTATGATTAAACTAGGGCTGTCAAAGTTAACGCGATAATAATGCGTTAATGCAAATTCGTTTTGACTCCACTCATTTCTTTAACGCATTAACACAACTTCCGATTTTTAGGTTGTAGCGGGCTCAGTTAAAACTAGAGTGAAGATACGGCATCATATCAAACTAAAAAACCTAATGAATCCATTGGTACCAACCATGTCATACTAGCTTATCGCGAAGGAGGCTAAATAACGCTCCAAATTTACACTAAATTTTGGCAAGGACAAACTGTCATGGCCATTTTCAAAGGGTTCCTTGACCTTTGACCTCAAGATATGTGACTGAAAATGGGTTCTATGGGTACCCACGAGTCTCCCCTTTACAGACATGCCCACTTTATGATAATCACATGCAGTTTGGGGCAAGTCATAGTCAAGTCAGCACACTGTCACACTGACAGCTGTTGTTGCCTGTTGGGCTGCAGTTTGCCATGTTATGATTTGAGTATATTTCTTATGCTAAATGCAGTACCTGTGAGGGTTTTTGGACAATATTTGTCGTTGTTTTGTGTTGATAATTGATTTCCAATAATAAATATATACATACATTTGCATAAAGCAAGCATATTTGCCCACTCCCATGTTGATAAGAGTATTAAAAACTTGATAATTCTTCCTTAAAGGTACATGTTGAACAGATACAAAATGTGAGATAATTTGTGATTACAGTAATCACAACTATGGACAATCATGCGATTAATCGCGATTCGATTGACATCTCTAGTGTTTTTACAATGTGGTATTTGTACTTTTACTTAAGTAAAGGATCTAAATGCTTTCTCCACCACTGTCGGATTATCATTAAGCAGCATTTTAATGTTTTAGCTAGTCGAGATGGAGCTAATTTAACTATTTTCCAAACTGTTGTGTAGTTTAATCTATATAAAACATAGTATTTTATTTGTTGACTATCAAAATCGGCAGGATATTTGCCCACTCCCATGTTGATAAGAGTATTAAATACTTGAAAATGTTTCCTTTAAGATACATTTTGAACTGATAAAAATGTGCGATTAATTTGTGAATAATCGTAACAATAATGCGATTAATCGCGATTACATATTTTAATGGATTGACAGCCCTAGATTAAACAGAATGTAATTTAGTGAACTGATGGCTCCAGAGATAGCTCTTATGGTTCCCTGCTTCACAATCTGCAATATTTTTAAAACAATCCTACTTCCCTTTCTGAATTTAAAGAGCTCCACCTGTTTAACATGCAGCTCCGCAACATGCTGTCCCCTCCCCTTCCCAAGTGCTTGTGTTGGGATATTTGTGTGGAGGGGACATCTGCAGAGTTAATGCAGTAGCAGAGTCACCTCTCCTGCTGCAGGACGGCTCCCCAGCCATCCTCTGGACTCTGCTGCTGCTGGGCGCTGCCCTGACTGACCCCCAACACCTTTCACCACCAGTATCACCTGCTGCTCAACTGTCTATGACGCACAGATCCATTCATAACAGTATTTTTCTAACAGATAAATCTCTTAAAGCTTTTTTTGTTCGAGGCTACCGAGATGCAGATTTATCAGGAGCTCAACGTTTCAAAAAACAAACAGACTTGTTGCTGCTGTAGATGCATGAAATACCACTGATGTACATTTCTTGTCGGGAGTAAATCATGTTTTTTTTGGGCTGAAAAAGTCAACAAAAAACTGTCCTTGTTTCAGCTGAGGAAGCTGTGGGAGTGAACTTTGCGCATGCACAGCAGCGTGCACTCCTCACAATCAAAGATGTCTGACGTCTGTAGCAGCACCTTACTTGATTAGAGTTTTCTCACGTTTTTGTGTCAAGAAATAGAGCTGGATCCCTAAAAGAGTGAAGGTCTGTGTCTAAAAGTAAAAGCTCACCTTTCAGCTTTGACCAAAAAATTTTATCCAGATTTCTGTCGTCTTTTTTTTTTTTTCTTTCCACAGCTTATCATAGATCAAATTTAAATTATATCAAGGGGAGGAATATCTTTTTTTTTAAAATAATGTACTATTAGCATGCCTGAGCCCCAATCTTAATGAGGGGTGTGTGCTTCATTCATGTGTTTGTTTTAAACTCCTGCTCTAAAGGGGAGTCTCCACTCTATTCCTCTCATCTCATATACCTCACCCTCTGCCTTAGTTTTGGTTTGCTGATGACTGTAAATTAAGACGAAACAAACTTCAGTTATTTGTTTCTGAAAACAGACAATGCTAAGTAAGGATATTAAAGTTTTTCCTTTTATTTTTGTACGTATGTGCTGTGCACAGCAGTCTACTGTATTCCTGAGATAACAATAAAAGTTTTTTTTTAACTGGTTGCTGGTAAAGTGTCGTTCTCTCCATTGGGGTCAGTTGAACTCTGATGCAACTGTGTATTTGTCAGTGGTGGAGGAAGTACTTTACACTGATATACAGGTTAATGTGTCCTATGCTGAAACTCAAGCACCCAAAAGTCTTTTAGCCAGTCAGATGCAACTCTCCAGTAAAACTGTCCTAAATAAGGGAGTGGCTCCATCTGCTGGTGAAATGGTGAAAATGTTGAGTTGGGCAGGTGCGTAAAAGCAGCAAACTGAACTTCAAACTCTTAACTAAACGTCCAGTCTACTAAACAAAACTGTAAAAAAAAATATTTAATATGACGTCTAATTAGTGACTAATTGATTCCTTAATTAAGAATTTGGCAGTTTGCATGAATTGGAAATTTAACTAATATATAACTAACAGTATATATTGTATCCCTGATTTAATTAACAATTAATGAATCATGTTTTAATGATTCCGCATTTATGTCCTTTTTTGTTTTCTTTATTCTTTATATTGCCCAATGCACCATGTTTCCAGTCTAAACAAAAACAAACCTGCACCAGTGGACTTTGGACAATTAGGAAATAGTCTTAGAATAATGTTTAAGGTGGATGAGTCAAGACAGTGTCACCAAAAATAAGAGTCCAGTCTGACCAAGAGCATCATCAAGGGATAAACAGACAGGGGTGGATACAGTGGCAGCCTTCCGCTGCTGTAAAACCCACACATCTGCTTTGGGGGCGAGTTTCTTTTTTTCTTTTTTTTTACGCAAAGGATGTGAGCAGGAGTGGCACTCAGGGGGCTTTAAATAGGAACTGTCTCCAAACTTTGGGACAACAGAGCATCTGAGAACTCCCAGCAGCAGCTCGCACAGTGGAAAGCACCGGTTTGCTAAAGAATGGACGTCAACAGGAGACTTGTCATGAGGGACACAGTGCTGGCTCTCTTGCTCGCAGTGCTCCAGGGACTTCCTCTGGGTGAAACAGTCCCAAACCCATCACCTCTGGTTGGATCCAACTGGGGGAACCCGAGGAGATATATTCACCTGCAGACATCCACAGACCTCAACAACTTCTACTTGGAGATCAGATTAGATGGCACCGTGCGCAGGACTACAGTCAGGAGTTCATATAGTAAGATCCTCGTTTTCAAAGATGTGTGTTTCCACATGAAATTTTCTCTTTAACAACTCTAATGTTCATTGCTTTTTTTCTCCCCTGCAGGTGTGATTTTACTTAGAGCTGAAACAAGGGAGCGCATTGCCATCCTGGGTGTCAAAAGTAGCAGATACCTGTGTATGGATCTGGAGGGAAACCCATACAGCTCGGTAAGACTATACTTTACTTTCACTTCAATTGATTACTATTAATTCAATCGAATTTATCTTGTACTTTTGAGATCCTCGCCCTTGTGAGGTTTCTTTTTTTTTTTCTACTAATATGTTTATTGGGTTTTCTTATTTTCACAAACACAATAAGAATAAAAAAAACAAAAAAAAAAAACACTGTTACAGCTCAGATCAAAAAACATATATAGGAGTTCATAAAAAATAGTCCATAGTGCACACTGTAAAAAAATTACATGTTTCATTTGTGATTTATATGTAAATGGTCTTAGATTTACAAATTTCTTTTTAATCACAATCGGAATTATCTTTATTTAAGCTTTTCTTGATCATTTTTAAAGAGAATTACTCTGTTTTTTAGAGGTTTATGACTATTTTAACAATTCATTTATGTTAGAAGAAAAGGATTTCATGGAATCGACAAAGTGCAAAAGAATATTAAGACATAATTAAAACAGTTATAAAAACATTAAAGATTAGAAAATAAAAACAAGCTAAAAATAAAAGCTAGGATAGAAGCTAAAATAGAATAAAACACGAGTAAAAGCTCTAGTGCAGTATAAGATCATTATCTGGTTTAATAAAAGGCAGCAGCAGCAAACAGGAAAGTTTAAAGCTTTGATTTAAAAGAACTCAGAGTTGTAGCGGTCCTGCAGGGTTCTGGGAGCTTGTTCCAAATATTTGGTGCATAAAAACTGAACGCTGCTTCTGCATGTTTAGTTCTGACTCTGGGGACACTAAGCAGACCTGATCCAGATGACTTGAGAGGTCTGGATGGTTCATAACATATAGCAGAAGATCAGAAATGTATTTTGGCCCTAAATCTTTTAATGCTTTGTAAACCAGCAGGAGTATTTTGAAATCAATTCTCTGAGAGAGACAGGGAGCCAGTGTAGAGACCTCAGAACTGGACTGATGTGATCCACTTTCTTGGTCTTAGTGAGTGAGCGAGTAGCAGCGTTCTGAATCAATTACACTGTAGTTTAACTTTCTTCTGTCTCTTCTTTCAGCCCACCTGCCTCAGGGACGACTGTCTGTTCAACCACAGGCTTCTGGAGAACAACCGGGACGTGTACTACTCCAGCCGGACCGGCATCCTGTTCAACCTGGAGGGCTCCCGGCAGGTGTTCTTAGCGGGCCAGAACCTGCCGCAGACCTCCCTTTTCCTGCCCAAGAAGAACACGGTGCCGCTGGAGCGCCTCCTGCTGCACCGGGAGAAGAGGAACCAGGTGGTGGATCCCTCCGACCCGCACAACGTCTACTACTTAGGTCAGACCGAGGAGGGCTCGGACTCTCGAGCCGTGCCGGAGGACGACGCCGATCTGGAGTTGGAAGTAGAGGTGGAAGTGGAAGTGGAGGCCGGAGATGATGGACGCAACGTGTCCAGGGAGACGCCTCTGGCTCCGTCCACCCACGACCCTTGGAACGTGCACTCATCCAACCCGGCCAGCCCACGGAGCACCGGCACCATGGGCTGATGTTAGTGAGGGGGAGTGATACGGATGTATTTACCTTAATCTAAGTGAGTCCAAGTTTAACATTGTAGTTTGTGATCATAAAGAGAGAAAACAAAACTAAGACTTTTCAGTGACTATAGGCTAAATGTCTTTTCAGTCATCACCCTTTCAGAAAAAAACAGTGTTTATACACTGTATGTAAAAAAATATTAAGACGTGACTTGCAGCCTTTTTTGCACAATTTATAGTGTTAAAACGCGATTCTTTGAGATCACTGCAGATATATTAAGTTAAATCAATAGGGAAGGTGTGTTTTACCTGGATTCAGCTAAACAATAATGAGCATTTTGTACATTCATAAGGAGGTTTGGTGATAAATGGAGCATATACAAGGCCTATTTTCCCCTCAGAAACAGATTACTGAAAAAGAAAATGTTTTTTTTTTGTGCCAAGATGAGTGATCCAAATCCAAATCCTCTCACACTGAGCTACAGCTTAGATGAGAAATGGCCATAAAAATGTATTGAATTATTCATGTTTGGTTTTCCTGAAGGGCTACTGGATTCATTTTAGTGAGGATGCAACTGCTTAACAAAAGCAAACAGCTTTAGAAACTAATAATCCCAACACAAGTCAGCATCTGTACATTTTATTTTCACATTGAGGTTTTTACAGCTGGTCTGAGAAACCCACATTTCAAAGTGACATTATCTCAAGACGGAGGCCTAACTTAGCCTCGCTCTGGAGGACTGACGGCCCTGTTTACTGACGTGAAACCGGGCAGACGTGATTTTCAAACCAAAATATATACATGAATATACTTAAGAGTTGCATTTAGTAGAGTGTGCCTATATTTTAAAGTCCTACGTTTACTGAGTTGGATGTAGAAGTTTGTTTATTGTTAGATTTTGAACCTAAAATTCCAAAAACTTTTCAAAGATCACTGCAATTACAGCATTTGTTGTGTTGATGTATCTGTATTTGTATAATCTAGCCTAATTCATGACTTGAATGGATATATAACTACAGAGTAAACAACCTTTTACAGAGCAGTGATCTTGATATTAAATCTTGCTATGTGATTTTTACAGGTGCTGGGCACCACCAGCAAAAAACACCAAAAAAAAAAACAGTCCCAAAGAGTATTTATTTATTTAATTCCATTCCTTTATTGTTATTTATGGTATTTATAAGGATGCTTTACAGTTAAAATGTACATGTAAGAAAACATGGTTTGTCTTTGAATGTATGTGTTGTGGATGGAGTGTTTTTGGGAGAAAATAAACTATAAAGGGAACATGTTTAGTGATGCGTGTTATTTATGCTAACTTATACAGCTGTGATTTTATTTGAGATTGTGCTTTCTGAAAGGAAGTCATGAATGAGTAAGCCGGTTTAACATTGACCCAGTTACTCAGCAGTTCCACTCATTAGCTGAATATCCTGCTCTTTCACATCTCCTCCGCTTAATTAGCAAACAGGTACATGAGTCACTTCACTCTAAAAATACACCCGGTGCCATTTTTACTCTAACAGTTAAATTTGTCACCCATTAACCTTTGACCTGTTAACGGAATAGTTCAACATTTTGGGGAATAGGAGATTACAGGAAGTTACTGACCTCACAACCTTCCGTGAAACGTCAAATTGTCGTAATACACGTCATATTGTTACATATTAAACCAACAATATATAACGTATTAAAGCGAGGGCAGGCAGTATATTTTTGGCATCAATGGGCTTTACTCGAGTAAGATTTTGAATGCATGTCTTTTACTTGTAACAGAGTATTTTTACACTGTACTATTGCTACTTTTACTTAAGTAAAAGATCTGAATGCTTACTCCACCACTGATAAATACCATGAAATCTCGATCTAGAGACAGCTTTCCTTCCACTATTTCCTGTTATATTCTGTTATGTATCAGAAGTGCATTTATGTTCAATGGGACGTCTACCGTTTTTAGATTTTACCTCGCAGTATTAACATAAATAGATCACGTTGTGTTTGAAATATTGAGGTCATGACGGCTGGAGATTAAAAAGAGACACCAAAAATAGAAAGAAAAAAACCATATTGAAAACCGAGGAGTCGGACGGATGTCATAGATGTAGTTTCACAGCATTTTGTGATATGTGTAATCCTGTATTATTTTCTGCTATCTACAGTATATGTATGTAAAAAACTCAACAAAGATTCAGTGTTGTCATGTTGTATTGCACAAGTAGAATGAGCAGCATCACACGAGACACACGTACTGACAACGTTCAATACTACAATAAATAGTTCTGACTTTGGTATAACACGATAAAAGAGGCAATCAAGTTTACAATATTAAAAATGCAGTATGACAAGTCCTCACTGGCCTACAGTTGGGAGAATGATGAAACTGTACACTTATTTTTGACTATTGATCCACAGTAAAACGCTATTGAAAACATAATTTACTATGTGCATTGCTGTATTCAGTTACCAGGGGTAACTTTGAGCTTATTTCCCCTTTAGTGTTCATGATTGTTCCAGTCAGAGACTGTGTACAAGTACGCATACGCCACCCATTTCTTTCCCTTTTACACTATTGAGCAGCTGTGAGGTTTTCCAGGTGATCCTTCCTGTTGGTAAAGACGCAGCGAGCAGCAGAGAGGACGGGGCGGGACTCAGACTGGCTCAGGGTGATAATGAAGCGACTGATGCCAGTGTTTGGACAGGGTGAAAACAGCTGGGACATCTTCACCCCTGCAGGCAGAGAGCTCTGTAAGTCCTCTACGAGGTGCTTGACGGCTACACGGATGTAAGCGCCGTGGCTCACGACCAGAGCGTGGACCGACACTCCCTGGAGACCATCTTCAGCCGAGCCAACGGGAGCGATGCCCGAGGCGGCAGCTGCAGGCCCGTTCGCAGCGCCTCCGGCTTCTGATGCTCCTGCAGAGGCATCTGGTCCGGACCAGCCGCGCTCATCCAACATTTGTTTGAAAAGGACTTTGAGGAATTTTTTGAATCGCAGCTTCACCTGGAAGCAAGGTGACAGTGAACCAGAGCAGGTTTGAGAGTGAATCGACTGTCAGCCAATGACCGAGGGTCAAAACGGTCGCTGTTTGAGCAGCTTTTTGCTATCTGCCAGCTACGGCTTTCTTTTAATCCTTTTGTCCTTGTACAGACTGTATATCAAAAAATAAAGCTGAAATGATAAGTCAATTTATTTGTTAGCTGATCTACAAAAAAATAAACCAGCAACTATTTAAATAATTGATTGTTTTAAGGAAGTTTTCAAGCAAAAGTGCCCAAAATCTTCTGGTTGCAGCTTCTTTAATGTGATGTTTTTTTTGTTTTTTATCATTATAAATGAAATATCTTTGTGGTTTTTTTGGACAAAACAAGATATCTGAAGACATTACCCAGGGCTCTGGAAGATTATCATGAGCATTTTATACCATTTTCTAGGGCTGTCATTTCATGAGGTCGACATTATTGACGGTCATTGAACAGTGACGGCATGCAGTCGTGTATTTCAACAGCATAGAAGAAATAATCATGGAAAAATCAGTCCATGTATTTAGGAAGAGTAGTTAAATATCAAGTTACCCAGATCATCTTATTTGCATGAATTAGCTTCAGGGTTTTCCACATTACCCTTTGTAAACAATATTAAAAAAAGTCAACTACATTGCCAGTTATCTGTCCAGAAACTGGGTTTTAAATGCAATATTCAAAATGGGCACTACATGGCGCCATTGCACAAGCAATACTCTCTTGACCTTGAGTTTCAAAGTGACTGTTTTCAACTTTTTAACAGTGTCGTATCAGTTTCCAAATGATGAATCCTGATTGTATCTGACTCACCTGGTCTAAAGTCTCTCCTCCTGGAGGGGTGTAGTCACGACATGACTGGCCAGCAGCGTTGGCCATGTTCTTCAGATCATCTTTGGGATGTCCTTCAGCAACGCCAAAACCCTGCATTAGCAACACAATCACAACTTAGAGCTCAGAAAAGAAACTGCTGTAGCACTACATTTGAAGCTTTAATATTTGGACGTGTATAAAGACAACAGATCTCACCCTCTCTCTGAGTAACGGCTCCAAAACCATCTCCGTGCCAGAACAGTGAGTGTTGTTCCTCCGAATTATTACAGCTGTCTGACGGAGGAAATGTAATCTGGAAATTACTGACTCAATACATTTGTAAGCGCCAAAAGAATCTGTCATGGACAAACTAAAAAGGCATTAATACACTGTCAGCGTCAGTGAGTCAAAGACCACAGAGACATGAATGTTCACACAACTATTTCATATCTGGAAGTTCTTTACAAGCATCCTGTTTTTCCAGTTTCCTTCACAATCAGGAGAAAACAATATTAACATTTTACTGGTTTGACAGAATTATTATGAATTATGAATTGTTCCTGATAGGAAATAAACAAGCTACAGATATTTATGGCTCAACAGATTGCCATATGTGTTTATAGATGAAAAAAAGGAGATCTGAAGGTCAATCTGTGACACTGTTGGACAATTTACAATAAGTGTCACTGCTCAGGTCCAATCACAGAACTTCTTTTGCGTCTTGTTCAGTGTTATGGGCTAAGGTCATTGTAGCCTTAAGATGCTTTTAGGGCATGTACTGTTGAGACATAAGGAGGCAAATTATCACACAGGGATTGGTTAAGATGTTGACATTTAACTAAAGGGCAAATATGTGAGGTTTGGTCTGGAATCACTCAATTACAAAGGTCACTGATGTATGCCTGTTGCACAATGGTGTTGAAACAATTATTCCCAGGAAATTGCACCAAACCATATGAGAAGTTCCACCAACACAATATGAATATCACTACCATACATGGCCATACCCTGTATAAGATGTCTAGCTGTCATCATGTAAGTAAACCTCCTCAAAAACATCCATAAAAAATGTCAAAACTGTGGATACATCTTTTAAAACATGTGCCTGCCATTAGGCTATTCTCTCTATTTTTTTGTTACTGCCAACAAATCTCATGACAAGACTGTGTGTGACTCTCAGCCACAAACCCATTCATTACTACTGAATATGTAAATCTTTAAAAATGATTAACATATATATATATACGTGTCACTTTTATAAAAGGATTAATAATAAAACAGCAGGGCACGGTGGTTTATAGCAAACAGGAGCAAGTAGTGCATTTGTTGGGGACTATATTCGCCAGCGGATTAATGCACATTTGATGCTTTAGTGCACAAGGTAGGTACGAAAAACACTGTATTTACAAATCTCTATACAAATGTACATACCAACTACTTTAAACTAGATTAAAAAAATACAATAAAATACAATGGAAGATAAAATTTAAGATATATCTCTGCTGTTGCTCATTGAAAGTCAAATATGCATTGTGCAAACTGCAGTAGAATGTGCCTTCGCATTGTCACTCATAAGATAAATCTCCTCTTTCGGCACAGAGGAGACTCATTGTCATTGTATATTGAGTCACTGTAAGAGTACAAATGGTAGTAAGCATATGCTTAATCTGTGTTACAATTAAGAGGGGGTCCTTGGAAAATGATCTCCCCTGTAAGGGGCCCCCAAAAATTTGAGAACCCCTGTTCTAGTGAGCATTTCCAGCAAGAAAGTGTATGTGGGATTGTCTCAACACAAAGTACAGTGCCTGTGTTCATGATAATGAAGGAACATGATAGACAGTAACTTAGATAGCACAGTTCCATAGTGCAAAACATGTTAGTAAAAAAGCAGTAAAAACAGTTAGTAGTGCAAAGTACAAAACAATATACCAGATATAAAAATACAAGGAAATGAAGAAAACTGTTAAACCTGAATATAATGCAGGGTAACAGCTGTGATACACGACTATTAAAAAAGTGAATATGCCGCAGAAGAGACTGTTAATGCCCCATTAATTAAAAATTAATGAGTCTGGCTTACCTGTACAGCTCTTTGTAGGTTACTCGCAAACACATTGTTGAATGGTATGTCTCTGAGGTATTTTCCCACAGCCTCACCCTGCTGCACACCTGTTTCTGACAAGGGTGTGTCCACACCTTGACCTAAAGCACAGACAGTGTTTGAATAAGTATTAATCAAGTCTATTATAATAATAATAATATATTATAAATGTGTTTATATAGCACTTCTCAAAACAGATGTTACAAAGTGCTGTGACCTGCTTTTCACAGGTGAGATTGGAGTCAAATATGATTCAGACTTTAACAACATACCTTGCAGCAGCTTGTCCCTGTTGTACTGTGTTTCTCCACTGTGGGAAAAACATATAGCAATGTCATTGAGTTAGCTTAACCATAGCATTGTGACACAGCTAGTATTTCTATCTTCAATATACAGCTGTCTAAGAACACAATGTAGTTAGCTAGCTACACGTGTTGCTAAGTTACTGAACTCCTGTCTCTGTTACCTCTTAACATGCTTAATTACAACACTGACAGGACAAACTGTGTCTGTAGAATAACGTCACATTATCAGTTCATTCACGTTAATGTCCTCTGAGGATATAAAAGCAGAATTAAACCTTTAAATAATCAACTTACTGTCGTACGAGCGTTAAACTGAATGTAAACATTTTCAGTGCTCTGTCGTTCTAAGCACTTCCTGGTTGGTTCAGCCGCAGTTGTGTGACGTAACCGTCCTGCGTCATGACGCAAAACACATCGCATTGCAGAGTTGATCTAATCTAATCTGTAATCTGTAATCTAAACTCAATACTTCTAACATACAGGGCACAATTGGATAGGAAAGATAATTTAAATTATAAAAAAAATAATATCATAACAAAAGTAAAAGAGGGGGTAGAAAATAATTCAAGAAACAAAAAAAGAAATGCATAAATAAATAAATAATAATAAGACTTCACTGTTCCATAGTAGCTCTAGGGGTCATCATCATATATTTTTTTGTTACGTACAAAACAAGTTTTTAGTTACGTATATCCGTATATTTTGCACATAATTTATTTTCTTTTTTTTACTTTTGTACCATCCGTTATTTTCATTATTATTGCATTTATTATATATATATATTTTTTTTTTTACAGGAGTTCCCACAATATTTTTATTATGCTTTTAAACACAAACACCGACAAAACCAACAATAAATCAGCACACATTGGTCACAATAACTAAACACCAGATTTAGATCCCTAACACACAGTATACATAGCACCTAATATACTCAAAGAGATGATTGTACACAATCACATATGTATTTGAAAAGTCAAAGCATCTATGTATGTATATGTATAGGGATAAGGAGGCGCTCAGTCCGTTACAATTTATCGCAGTCGACACTGATGCAACAAAACATTTTAAGAAAAATAAATTTATTTACATTTATTATATTTGATGTATACTTCTGTACATCATTTATTTTTAAATTGTTTGAATTGTGTATTTTTGTTGATTTATATATTGTATTTGCATGATGAGGACAAATAAAGTGAATGATTTACTGATTATTATTGCACCCATACAGTACAGATTATGTTTTTTGTCAGATATTTTGTCACTTATCAAAAAGGACGGGAAGAAAAGTTATTTTAGTTTTTTACTATTCAAATGACAAATTTATTATTTATTATTGGCCAAGTAAAATTTAGGTTATTTGAAAAATGAATCTGCAATGTTAAGCATCTGTGGGGAGTATTTACCTGTATGTTTACATGGTGAAATAAGAGCAAACATTTACAGTCACATGTTCATTATTGTGCTAGTTTTAGATGATTTAAAGTCAAAATTAAGATTAAGATTAACTGTTTAATTGTCAAAAGTGTCCCTCATATTCAATGGTGTCTAACACTTGGACACATTCTAGTAAAAAGAAATAGTAAAGTAAAAATAATGCTGTAATTCTTAGTCTTATTTCCACTCAATTTGCAAGTATTTGTAAAGACATATCAATTTTTTTAGATATTTATATTATAAGTCGAATGTAAAGTAATACTAAATAAAAAAAATAACTTGGTTTTTCAGATGCAGGCCTGTGTACTGATTTATATTACATTTTGAGGGGCATCAACGTTTGTTCTTTTACCCACTTGTCTATGTTTTCAGTGGTTTAGTCGCCCTCTAGTGGCAACAGAAAGGTAAGATCTTACTAAAGGAACAGAAGTATTATTTCTGCAGATGGGTCAGTATCTACAGAGGAAGGCAAATAAACCAGTCACATGATTTTAGCCAATTTATTGAGGAGAAATTGAGGTACACTGTGTGGTTGCACATGGGGATAGTGGGAGAGGAGTTTGGATAAACAACCACACTGAACAATGATAAAACATTCCCGTGGTTTAAACTTTGACTAAATGGGTACCTCAAAAAATAAACAATATTCCACTTAATTCCAATGAACCGATCTAAACATGCCAATGAAATTCCAAAGAAAATATTTTTTTGTCTTTCCAACACATGTATAATAAACAGTATAGGCTGTTTTTTTTTTTTACTTAGATATATGAAATAACCTATTTTAAAGTATAGGCACTTATAACTGCTCAGTGGAATCTGGCGGCAGACAATTTTTTTGATTTAAAGAAGAAGAATAATCGTCCTTCTTCTCATCCAGACAGAAAAAAAAAAAAGAAAGTGAAACCCGTCCAACAAATTCAGAGTGAAAACAACATGTGTGTGTGAAGTTTGATGAGGTAATGCGAGATGGGCTCTCGCTCTATCCGTCCAAATTAACCTGAGGTACACAAACATTACAAAGAAGCAGCAAGAATATGGTAGAATATAAAGATACAAATGAAACAATAAAAACATGCTAATCAAAAAAAAAAAAGAGATCGGCAAAAACAAGTACTTCCAGTCCCGCACCAAACTGTGTTACGTTCCCTCCAGTACACATACAACAAGAAAAGCAAAGAAGACTTGTTACATATACAACATTTCATAATATAGCAGCACACAAGTGAATCACGATAAGGCATCTTTGTGTAAGACTAGAAAAGAAAAGCTTCATAGCAGCAAGAGAATGATGTGTATAATCTAGTTTTCTCACTTTGGAATTATCTCTTTCAAATTATACATAAAACCTTTAAAAGCATACAAAAGATTTCTGTTTAAAGCACTTTTTTTTTGGGAAAACATTTGGCTTTTTGCACAACAGAACATGCATGAATACAATTTAGAAACTGTTCTAAAATGTAATGAGGACTTTTTTAGCATTTCTGCTCGTGGGAAAGTTGTACAGTATATACAGTCAAAACCATGTAAACCGCTACCTGTCTAGAATGGAGAAAACTTCAGTTCAGGGAGCAGTTTACATACAAAAAGAGCAAAAACATGAACGAGAATATTTAGAACACAGTATGCGTGTAACTCTTTAAAAGAACTATGGAAGGTTTTGGCTATGAATTAACAAAAATTCAAGTAAGGTTAAATAAACGCACTGAATCAAAGTCTACAAGTGACTTGGCTTTCCTTAGTTTATATTCTATTACTATAACACAGATTATCCTACGTCTACTCACCTGTCGGGGCGTAGCTTTCAAGACAATGTGCGTTACCCCGTGGGAATCCAGCCCAGAAAAAAAATAACTTAAAAGAAAAAAAACCCTAACAAACCCACTGAACTCTCCTCAACCACCATCCCCTTACCATTCTTAAGGAGTGTGTTTTTAAAAGTGCATCAATATTGTTCCGAGTCGCCCACTCTCAATAAAAAGTTAATGGTGAAATTGATAACAGGAGAAAAACTGGTAACACTTCATATTACAGGTCTGCAAATTTCATGGTAACCAGGTGATAATTAGCAAATAATTTGAAATTTCTTTGGAATTACTGCCAAATTATCCCAATATTTATCGAAAATTAGATGAATTATATGCTAAAATAGCATATAATGGTTAAAATAGGGCCTGTGTGCTGCTCTCCATTGGAGCTGGAAAACCAAAATTAATAGAAGACACTTCTGATCAGGCACAAATCTCCCCATTGTGTGACTTATTGTCTACACAACCAGGTATTTAATGTCATGATTCAGGGAGGAGTTATTTGCTAATTATTATCCATTTATCAGCAGACATGGAAATAAAGCATATCAATTCACTTTGTATTCTTTTCCTGGAAATGTATGTTTATAGTAAAGTAATTTTCAATATTTTTTGAGGTAAATATTGGAGTAATTTCAAACAAATTTCAAATAGGTTACTTGCTAATTATCACCTAATTACCATGACATTTGCAGACCTGTAAAATGAAGTGTTACCGAAAAACTGCAGCACAACTAATCTGATCCTCCTCTGATCGGACATTCTTCCTCCGTATGGTGCAACTGCAGAAACATTACATAGCTTAAGTTAACTTCCTCGCCGTCTCGCTATCATTCATCAAATCCAGCACTTTACACATGCGTTTCTTTTTCCAAAAACCATCTCACAAGAAAACCTTCGACTTGCATCCATTTCCTCTAAAACCAAACTTGCCTTTTCCTCTAGTAACATCACCTAGCTGAGGCTCAAATCACCTGCAAACCACCTACTTCTCTAGGAGCTAGACCAAGAACAGAATAATAATGTAGCCTCGTTGAATTATGATACATGTCGTCCTATAGCATACTGTACTGGTCTGTGGATTTGGCAGTGTAATCAAGACCTTAATAACTGACCTTGTCCTCTGTGTTAACCTCTAACAGTAGCCACTGCTCCACACCTCAAAGCCCCTCAGGTCCGTCCTCTGTGAGCAGGCCCAGCCCACTCCCGGCCAGCACTTTTCAGCATAAATAGTAAGCAGTGCTACAGGTGCACAGTATTTAATGGATAAGAGAGAGAGAGCAGCTAGCTACAGTAGCGATCCTCTGACTGGATATCTAAATGCCACGTACTGTATCAACATTTTAATTATAGTTCTCCTGCACAGGTGAGGAAAACCCAATAAAACTGTGAATTGATAACTGCTCACTAACGAGGATAAAAGAGTAACTAAATGCTAGCTAAATATACATTATGTATTTATTTTTATACTAGGTTGTATCAAAAGAAATATGTATATTTCATATAATTTTTTTTTTTTTCAAGTATGAAAATATATTCAGGTTTCCATTCAGGGAAACCGAAGGCACTATCAAGTTTTTTTGCTTATTTAAATAGCTTGTTTGATTACATGTGGCCCGTATAAAAGGTGAACCCAACCGGGTATGAATGGGGCAAAAAAAGGAGAAAAACTAGAAATTTCTTATTTTCTAAAAGTTCATAGATTTGTCACCATCACTCATGTGGCGCCTTGACGTCGATACTGGCAGCTCTCCGGGCAACCCCGTTAGTTCATTGGTAAACAGGCGTGAGTGGTGGTGGTGGTGTGTGAGTCATGTGGTGATGGGAGTTCATAAGTTGACATCACGTACATCTGTGGGGGTGCTGGACTGGTCTTGTTGCTCCCTCGCCTTGTTTCCTGCTCGGACGCCGGTCTCCTGCCGGTACTGCCGGCCCTGCTGCAGGCTGGAGGCCAGCACACGCTCGATTTGCTCCTGGCACGCCCTCAAACAGTCCTGGAACAAAAAGGGTCAGACGCTGTTACACATACACACACTTCATGTTACACCTTTGCTACTGTTGAAATGCTTTTAACTAGGGCTGTCAATCTATTAAAATATTTTATCGTGATTAATCTCAAATTAATCGCACATTTTTTATCTGTTCAAAATGTACCTTAAAAGGGAGATTTGTCAAGTATTTAATACTCTTATCAACATGGGAGTGGGCAAATATGCTTGCTTTGTGCAAATGTATGTATATATTTATTACTGGAAATCAATTAACAACACAAAATGATGACAAATATTGTCCAGAAACCCTCACAGGTACTGCATTTAGCATTCAAAATGTGCTCAAATCATAACATGGCAAACTGCAGCCAAACAGCAGCACAACAGCTGCCAGTGTGTCAGTGTGCTGACTTGACTATGACTTGCCCCAAACTGCATGTGATTATCATAAAGTGTCATGTCTGTAAAGGGGAGACTCGTGGGTACCCATAGAACCCATTTTCATTCACATATCTTGAGGTCAGAGGTCAAGGGACCCCTTTGAAAATGGCAATGCCAGTTTTTCCTCGCCAAAATTTAGCGCAAGTTAGGAGCGTTATTTAACAGGTGCCTATAAAAATGTGTAAAATATTTAGTGAAAATATTATAATAGAACAGCTCAAGGTTGTAAAAAATATTGTTTTGCTATTTATGCAAAAAAATAGAGCAAAAAAATATAATAAATATATCTATAATTAGTCTTCTTACATGTACAGTAAAGTGATTTTTATCCCAACGCCAAAAATGCCGCAAAATATTGTTATGGTAAACTACAGACATAAATTCGATCAGCACTTTCAACTTGTTTTCTCAGTTTCTCTCTACATGATACACATCTACTACTATAATAAAACATGCAATGAATAGAGGGTTTAATCTGTACACCTGTACAGACACTAGCGTGCAAAAATCAGGCATTTTATCACATTTGATGTGCGAGTTGTTTAACAGCTTTGGTCACATGCACGGCATACCAGCAGGGAATTATGTGTGTTGAGGTAGGTGGTCCTGTCTGCATCATGACCAGAACAATGGGTACCAGCACGCTCCAATACCAACAACCCACTGCAGCGAGCTACACGGTGGGCACAAGATTCCTCTCTGACACGAGGCCTGAATACAGGGGGGAATGTGCAGGACCTCTGTGGTCTATCAGGGAACAGATAAGCAGATCTGGACCCCCTTCCTCCACCCCCCCCCTTTGGGTTTACATCGCGGTCAGTCCCATGTGGAGGTCTAGAGGAAATGGCTTTGACCTACTGCACCCTGAACCTCTGAGTTTGGGTGTAAAACAGAATATAGGACAGTGGGACCGGATGTTTTTGGACAACTTCTCCAGTGAAAGGGGATCCTCGGTCTGTCCGTCTGCAGGTCTGTGTGGAAGATGTGGGAGGTCTGGCTCACTGAGCCGGCTGCAGGACTCTTAAAAAGAATGAACCGAGGCTCGCAAAGAGGCCAACATTCCTTTGAAATGTACGGATAATTGGAACCCGATGGGCTGCAGTCGGAGCGCCTGTTGTGACGGCTGGGTTTTGCGGGGCCCTGGTCGCCGTGGTAACGTAACCACAAGCTAAGAGGCAAACCGTGTTGTTCCCGTGGCCCATTGGCTGCGGCCTTTTTGGATTTCTACGCTTCTGGACTGGTTCTGTTTTAACAATGACTCACTGTGACGATCAAAGCACACACTGGGGGGTATTATTTTTTTTAAGATATTGTGATTGCTGTAAATCAGCAAAAAACGATTCATATGTCAAATTCATTTAAAATGGGCATAATTCTTTATGTCTGCTGTGAGTTTTCTTAATGATATTATACTTTGAGTTATTAATATTCATTCCAAATCGCCATAGAGATCCATCGTGTTTAAATCTCAGCCAGCGTATACAGCCCACAAAATGCTTATTCGTGCACACTGATCAACTGTAGATAATCTCATTATGATGTCTTTTATAGTTTATAACTTATTATGACATATATTACATTAAAGTCAATGCAAGCCCATTCACTCCCACTGTATTTTTCTACTCAGTAACTTTATAATGTACAAACTCCATACAAATTTCAAAATGCCTATTAGGGCACACTGATAAACTGTACAAAAGCTCCTTAAGTACAGTTTATGACTTATATATTACATTAAAGTCAATGGAGGTCCATTGACTCCCATTGCATATTTAAAACATCGTCTGCATACAGCAGAAACTCCATACAAATTTCAAAATGCTTGTTATTGCAAGCTGATAAACTGTAAAAAGCTCATTATGATGGCAAGTAAAGTTTATGACTTAAATATTGCATTGAAGTCAATGGAGGCCCATTGACGCCTGTTGTATATACAACACAGCATCTGCATACAGCAGAAACTCCATTCAAATTTCCAAATGCTCAGGGTTGAAAAAACTGATCAACTGTACAAAGGCTCATTATGATGGCAAGTACAGTGTATGATATATTCTGACTTATATATTACATCAAAGTCAATGGAGGCCCATTCATTCCCACCCATTTTTATACACGGCAACTGTATAATGTACAAACTCCATAAAAATTTAGAAATGCGTATTATTGCAAACCGATAAACTGCACAAAAGCTCCTTATGATGGCAAGTACAGTTCTCATACATTACAATAAAGTCAATGGAGGCCCATTGACTCCCATTGTATATATAACACAGCATCTGCATACAGCAGAAAATCCATACAAATTTCAAAATGCTTATTATTGCAAACTGTGCAAAAGTTACTAATGATGGCAAGTTATGACTTAATATGATTTATATATTACATTAAAGTCAATGGAGGCCCATTGACTCCCACTGTATTTGTAACACAGCATCTGCATACTGATTTATGCTCTGGGAAAGACGCTCCTCGACTTCATTACGAACATATTCCTCCACCAGGAGGGGCACGCAGCTAAAGTGGGAGCCATGCAGAGAAATTGCATGTGTCCTACCACAAGAATGTGGGCTCTGAGTTTTAAGAAGACATTCCCTCTGCCGCTGCTCTTTATAGCAGCAGTCTGGCTCCACAGCCAAGAGCCCGCTCTCCCTCGCTCTCTCCATGAAAAGTAAATAGCTTCAATCTGCCAGTACTAAAGTCATCACTGTTGTTTACTAAAGGGCCTTTTATGCTGCTGTCGTGAGATGTTGCAATGATTATTATTAACAATGCATAGTTGTGTAGCACTAAAACTACTCTGGCAGGTATACATTTCCTTCACTGTGGTACTCACCACCTCTGTGTTGGTGATCTTGGCCAGCAGGTCTGTCAGGTTGTCTCGACTCAGCCTCTGGTCACTGTGGTCCAGCTGCAGGCCACAGACGGCGGCTCCCATGCTGCCAGTGGCGATCATGGAAGGAGGGTTCATGGCAAGGCGGTCATCTGGCGAAGAGAGAGGATTAATGTGCAATTAGTCAAGCAGCAGCTTCAGGCCACAGTGACGTGCGGAAATCACATTTTGTAGCTGCGACACAAAGAGAAGAGGAAGTGTGAGAGATGAAAGAGAGGTGCAAACATCTGAATCATCCCCCAATATGCATGCTCCGCAGCTGAACTCGACTTTCCCACAGTGTGAATTTCAACAGGCGTCGCTGCGCGGCGTAACCTGCGTGGTTTCCTTCATAGAAACTGAAGCTCTGATTAGAAAAGCAGAGTAGGAATCCTCCTACTCGCTACGCAATGAGGTCCAGGTTCGACTCCCTCTGGTACATATTGAGTCTGAAGGCTTAAGCGACAACAGGCCTGGATGGAGGAGGCGGAAGAGGAGAGTCCACCTACGCAAGTACTGAGCTGGAGCTGCTCATGATGTGGCTGTGAATGAAACCTTCTTCTCTCGCTTCGGTTATTTTCATTTCATGGGAAAACCTGTAAGTATCTTATCTGACCACGAGTCTAAAAGTTCCTCTTTAATCACAAAGCTACTGAGAGAAACTTTTTCAGAGGAACTCCTGAGCTAAGAGAAGGGGCGTGGTTTGACCCCATTTCTATGGTTGACATCATGTTTCATGAATGTGTTTGGTGTTTGACAGGTGACCGGTCTGTCAAACACATAGGAGTGTCAGGAATAAATAGATGTTGTGACAGTGATATTTTTTTTTCCAGTTGACCGAAGAAATCAGCTTAATCTATTTATTTATTTATAGCTGTTGGTGAGTATTTAATGTACACGTCATGAGCTGTCGAACAAAGTGGAGTCTGAGGAGCTCATTTATGGTTTGATGCAGCAGAGAAATTCCAAGGTCATACAGTACGTGTTGCAAACTGCTTCAAACGAACTCCTTTGTTTTGTTGGACAGTTGAATAGCTTGAGTAACTCTGGAGTATGAGAAGTGAAGCCAATGCTGAAGTGCCTTAAACTTGCATTCTTTCTAACAGCCAGCAGGGGGCGACTCCTCTGGTTGTAAAAAGAAGTCTGATTGTATAGAAGTCTATGAGAAAATGAGCCAACTTCTCACTTGATTTATTACCTCAGTAAACATTCTAAACATGAGTTTATGGTCTCAATCGCTAGTTTCAAGTCTTCTTCAATACAGCATGATGTTCATTTAGTAAATTATAGTCCCATTTAGGGTCAAATAAACAATAAAGCTGGGTAGGGTGTTGCTACCTTGTGATTGAAAGGTCACTAGCACAGCGTTGTTCGTTCTGGGAGTTGTCAATGTTTTCGTCTTACAACCTTTTCATAGCGTGTTTTTAGTCGATGAAAAGTTCATTATAACCCTGTCCACTTCTTATATACGGTCTATGGCGGGACCTCGATACCCCCCTGATTACTACTGCGCTAAACAAGATGGCAGCTCCTGTATCCAGGATACTTTGGCTTCAGTTATGTACAGCGGGAGGAAGTGGAGACGCATCGTCAATCTATAGAGTCTATGAGTGTAACCCAACTCTTACTGGATTGTTTCCTTTTGTAGGAACTTGCACATCATCAACATATGCTTTTAAGATTTAATTTACTTTGCCGATTTCCCCAAGTGGAGTCTGGAAAGTTAGGACCAACACGCCCTTTATTTTTAGGAGTTTCTCTCGGAGCTATTACAACACACAGGCTTCTTCCGGTCTCAGCACATGGGCATGACCAACCTTAAAAAAGGCAGAGACTTGGCACATACAATCGTTAAGTCCAACCCAGCACATAGTCTTAGCCCAGTGCAAACCAGTGGTGGTGGCCTGATAGCTTTGATTAAACCCTGAATAGCAGCCCGCTTCACTACGCCCATCTTCTCCTCCAGGGCCCAGCTGTCCATAGGAGGAGCTCCTCCATCATAAGAATAACATCTCAACTCCATATAAAACTCCAAACATTTACATTAGTGCACAACCACAGCAGGCCTCCTTTTTTTTCCACTGCGGCTGCTTTGTGCTCGGGTATAACCAGCTGCTTATGAATAGCAGAGGCGACCACTGAAACACACCCAAATATAAAAAAGAAGTGTGACACTAAAACTGTGCTAAACGGGGCATGAAACTCATTGAAGGAAGCCTATGGTTCCAATAACTAGATTCTAGTAAACAAGTGCTTATTGGCCAGATCTGACCGCACTGGTGTTTTTGAGGAATTTCAATGCACTGAAGTGGACTCCTTTGTGTTATTTCCTTCATTGAATTAGCTGAAAGAGAGGTAGCAAATGAAAGGCAGCTTTGTGCCGGAGTGGTGCGGTATATTGTGTGCATTAGGTGATCCTGCAGTTGTGTTTCAAACCAGGATATGAAAATATTAAAAGGGATTCCTAGTATAGGCAAAGGAATGCTATGAAAATTCACCTAGGGGAGAGGCCTAAGGGGACATCTGAGTTTGTGCTTCTCCAGAGCCTCAAGAGTTTATTTTGGACATGAGGCCGGGACGGGAGGAGGATCACTAGATCACTGCCCTGACTTTTTAAACCTGGAAGCTTCCCTGTCAACAAACAATACCCGAGTCATACAGCGCAGGAAACAATCGCCACCCGTGTACGTGGTTTATCTAAATACAGCGCTGATAGGATTTTTCCCAGACACTTTGCAAGCAAAATGTGGAAATGACCACTTTAAGCAGCTTTTTAGCAGCTGTGAAGAGAAAGCCCGGCTACAGGCTGGGACTAGAAAGTGGATAAGGCAGCCAGCGGAGAATGCCGAGAGAAGAAAGAGGTCACAGATGACTCACGATGCGAGAATGTTTGTGTGTGTGGGAATATTCTGGTGGATGTGGGAATCACAAGGCGGTGGAGTGAGCGTGCGAGTGAGTGAACGAATCAGAAAAAAAGGCTGATGCGTTACCTGTGGCACAGAGGGCAATGAATGTCTGCGTGTGTTTGCGGACCATCGCCAGCTTGTCTTTGGGAAGGGGAAGCCTGCGAATGATGTGCTCTATAAAATCATTTGGGATGACCGAGGCCATGTTCCACTTCAACTTCCCCAGCACGACCAGCTCCCAGTCCTAAAACACAGAAAAGATTACAAAAAAAATCAGTTCAGAGTCGGTGACATAGTCTCTTGGCAGAATCTACTCTAGTCAGAGGGTTAAATGGCGTGCTGCCATGCCTCCATTGACCGTGAAAAAAGATCACAGTGCGTCCCTATTCCCAGAGGAAATGGCTCTGTAAGAAGAGTAACATTTCTTCACTTTATCTCTCCTCGCTGTATCTTATTATCTGCGTGCCTTTCTCATTCCTCACATCCTTTGTGTTCATAAAGCCGGCATGTGACAAGCTCTGCCCTGCCAATGAGACAGCTAGCCCCTTCCTTCCTGTCACAAGCCTCAGACAGCTACAATGAGTTTGCACTGCAACAGGCAGCAGCACAGAGACGACTCTTCATACAGTTTTTGCAACGCCGAGAAAGGTGTACGCATTTCGTGATTTAATTTCCTGTGTGTTGAGTCAATCTTTACAGTGTTTCCCTGTTTGGCCTTCAGTATTTTGAGTAAGTAACAGCAAGGAGGAGGATGCAACTTAAGTATTAATGTAACACACATGCATGTTGCATTTTAAGATGTATACAAGATGTGTACAGACCTCCAACTAGTCAAAACCACACAGGCCTGAAGACATTTAAGCACAAAAGAAGGTTAGAAAAGCAGATACAGAATGAGCTATTATTGTCAGAATCAATGAAACTCTCCATGGAGAACTTATTTGTGCCCCGAGATACAAGATAATCAGTGACACCAGCAAATTAAGCGGCTTCCTTCGGGGTTTCCATAAGTCTTGGAGACACACAAAACATTTGTAAATGTCCTGTTACACATTCAAAAATGTTAAAAAGTCTTATTTCTCAATATCCCAAATAAAGTTTCCTGTTATTTCTCCTCTCGGCCCCCCATGACGTCATCTGTTGTCACTTCGCAGTATGAATGAAGACCATGATGTCGGCCACATGCAGAGGACTTCTCAGTAATTTCATTATGATTTCAGAATAACTGTGTTACCCACGAAGAACACATCACTGTTACATAAATGAGTAAAGTTTTATGCTTGTATTTCCTTTAAAGTTAGGGTTGGTAACCTTCTTCAAAACATTTTTTTTATTATATTAGTCGAAATTCTCTTTACCTTCCAACAGCAATCAAAAAAAGGAAAACATTTTGTATCTGTGGCTCTCGTAGGACTGTAATAAACCCGCCCAATCATTTAATTTGGCCCGAATGTAATGATGCTGTTCAAGCTGTTCTCATACACCGGTCGTAGCTACACCTACAAAAAGTAATGCACTGTGATTTGTATATATCCTACGAAGTCAATTTGCATGTAATACACGTAATTGTGAACCAGGAAGTATAAAGAGCGACAAACGCCGCTTAGGGAGGAAGTCGGGTTGGATGGGTGGGTCAAAAAAGCACCGGACTTTCGCCCAGGAGACCGGTGCTCGTAACCCGTTGCTCGTAACCCGTGTGAAACCAGAAGTCAACGTCGATTTATTTGTCATGCAACTTCCGTACTTAAGTAACGCCACTTCCGGAGTTATTCCAACCCAATCTACGATCTGTTCCTAAACCTAACCAAGTAGTTTCCTGTGAAGATGGAAGTTTATTTTGAAAAGACTGGAGCGGAAATTGACACATGCGTCACATGTTTGTAGGAGAACGCACGAAAAATGAAGAATAACTTTTCGTAAAATATCATACAAACCGTTGTATGAGGTTACGTTGCTCGACAGCTGTGAGTACTAACAATAGCCATGTTCGTTGTTTATACTTTGATAATTTTTGGGGAGTGGCTTTGGAAGGAGGCCTGTACTAGACGGACTGTCAGTGTTGCCGACTTTCTCTCTAGATTTAGGGATTTTTGGAGCTGGTGCTGCTAGCTACTTTCATTGGAAAAGATTTGGCAACACTGGGCTGGGTTTTTCGGTTAGATAATTTAAATCTAGCGCACTAGCGCTGGTAAACCCTAGCTTTAATTTGACACATATACAGTATGTAGCACCAAGTAAGAGAAAGACAAAGCTGATTTAAAGACTAATTGAAGTGTATATAAAAAGTTATGATCCATAAAAAGTGATACCGTGCAGTAAAAGATGACTGTACTGTTGACTGTACCAATGAGACATTTTTCACACTGATGAATAAATGCTGATGAATTCAACTCCTCACTTGCTCCACGTTGACGTGTCACCTATAAAGCCAACGTAGTAAACACTGAAACCCCAACGCCCACAGGGACGGTCCCCCCCCCTCCGTCACCGAACACCTATCTCTCATCTGAAATGTCAACCATCATTCACATTTATGTGGGTTTCCTGTACATAACCTGCCACACACATGCTCGCATTTAACCTATTTTAGCCCCTATGGAGATTGTTGAGATGAGCGGGGCGGAGGTTTGCAGTCGGTGTGCTCACTTCCTGGACAGCTGCCCCCCGTCACAACCTCCCCCCCCACCTCCTTAAACTCTCATCCAGCAGCAGCAGACTGTTCATTACAAGGATGCAGCATCTTTAACCGGCTCATAACGGCCTCCTCTGTGCATCCTGTCAGGATATCCAGGAATCTTACGACAATATGGAGCATTAAAAATGGGACGAGTGTCACTTCCCTCAGCAGCTGCAGGCGATACAGTAGGATGTTTAGAGAGCATGTTTGGTTGAAATAAGAAGCAAATTGTAAAATGCCAAACATTACCTTGTTATGGCTTGTCAAGTGGGAGGATTTGCTGCTTTTCTTTAGGGGCAATTATTTTCTCAATTGACTGTTTTGTCAGTAAAATGTCATATATAGTGGCTATTATTTGTTTTTAATTTATAATTTGTTGTCTTTTAATTCCTTGTTTTGTCCAACAAACAGTCCAAACCCTAAATTCTCACACTGGAGAGCCTGAAACCAGAGAATTTGGGGCATTTTTTTTCTGTCATCTTCGCTCTGTGATGGTAAACTGAATATCTCAGACTCATGAAAAGTCTCAACATCTACTGGACAGGTCCATTGCAAAAGTGAGCAAAATGAATTCGCTGATGAGGACTATGTGATACAGTAGAAAGCTCCAGAACAAGCTTGTATGTGGGCATTGAGTGCAGATTGTTTTGTTAACTTAGTATCTGTGGTTTTGGGATTGTTGATCAGACAGAACAAGCGATTTGAAGACATCAACTAGGGCTAAGTTTGAAAGTTGTGGACATTTTTCACAATTTTCTGATATTTTATAGAATTGAGAAAAGGTAGTTAAAGCTCTAACTTGGTGGCTCTAAAAAAACAACAGCTCAAAGTTTGTTTAATAAGCTGCATGTTAGTAAGTAAGAATTAAAGGTATTCCTTTAAACGCCATAAAGAGATATACTCCTCTTGTTTAATACTCATATAGATGTGTGGAGGTCAGATTAAAGAGCATTTTGGCTGCTTTTCTTTATCATAAATCCTCCTATATCTAACCGGAATACAGAGCAAGTCCATGTGGTGAAAGTTATCCAACTTCTATACTGCATAACTGGCACTAGATGGCATCACGCTCCTCTCCAGTCCACATGGATCCAAAGAAAGGATGTGGCTGTATTGTGCTACAGCTCCACTTATAAGGAAAATGGGATACTTCCTGTGAAACCAACAGCATTATAAAATCATCCCCAAAATGTGACACTGCATTTTTATGTTCTCCTGAATGAATGGGGGCTTTTGAAAAATTCTTACCAGCAGTTCCCGTGGTGTGATGGAGTTGTCTGTGTACATGCAAAGTTTTTCTGCTGATAGCAGCCTGCAGTCCTTTAACTTGGAGGCCAGGAATATGCACACAGCTCCCAGGAGCTGCAAATAACTCTTTCTGGTGGGCATCACCGCTAAAAATCTGTCCAAATAATTAATGGCTAAAGGGAAGACGTCTTCATTACTCTTCTCCTCTTCACACACCTGAAAATGAGACAAAAAATGCAACAGAAAATTAGCTTATTAATGTAAAATAAGAAAAATATAACAGAAAAAGTAGGATTATATGTAAAGTATAACAGAAAAAGTAGGATTATTTATATGCTTTAAAGCAGAGAAGTTAAAGATGGGTTTGCAGAAGAATGAGATTTTTCCATGTTTTTCTTTAGGTTAAAGGTTAAACTTTCATATCACTTTAGCAAAGTTAAGGCAAGGCAGAAACAAATTAGCTCAATAGGAAGTCGTTCAGCAAAAACGTCGCCATTCAACTCCTCTTCCTTGTTGTTGCTTGTCCTCTTTAAAAAATGCATAAAAATGAAAACATACTACATAACAGCTTTAAAAACATGTGCACAATGTTAAAAAGTTGTGCTAAAATACTTCCCGACTGTTAAAAACACAGAATATCTCAGCAAACATGAATTCTATAATCAAAAATGAAAGTGTTTTTCTGCACATGCACGTTGCTTTGAGCTGCTTGAGCCATTTTAAAAAATTAAAAATAATTATGAAAAAGGGGGAAGTGTGAGTTTTTCGATTATGTAAATTAAGATTAACTTCCCCTTTGTCGCCTGAGCTACTTATTTGTCAAAAAGCACCAACTTTAGTAGCTTTTAACCACATAAATATGAAGCAATGTCTTTTTTTGAAGCTCTTCAGTGGTGGAATTTCCGACTCTCCCACGCCTTTTAGGTGACTCATTCTCATTCAATTCAACAACTCTTCAAGAGATCAAACACTCAAGTTGATGAGCCCAAAAGATGTGTGTCAACATGCACAAAATAAAGAAGTTATAGTTATTATTATCAATGCATTAAAAGTGCCCACAAACCTCGTGCATCCAACCTGCAACCATTCGTCTCATATAAGGCTGAATATCCTTCTGGACCCGCTGGAAATAAGAGCATTGAGGTAAAAACCTGTCCTCAATGGTTAATAAGCTTTGCAGCACTCTGTCATCATAGAGGATGTTTGGGTCTTGCTGAGCTCTGACTGCTGCATGGTCCGTCTCCAGGCAGTAGAGCTCCATGACTACGGCCTCTTCTCCTTCTCCTCCCCTCCACTGTTCGGGGCTTTAAACACTCTTTTACTGGCTAAATGACACGAATAACTGATAAATAATGGTTACAATGTTGTCGGCAGCTGGACAGGAGGAGGAGAAGAGCCCACAGTGAAGCATGAGGCTGAGTTGAGCTGGGTTTTTAGCTCCAGTCCTGCTGCCTCTCTCAGTTTCTGCTTCTTCTTCTTCTTCTGCTGCTGCTGCTGCGGCCGCCTTGCTCGGAGTCAAACCGGACGCAACGAAGAAGAAGACGACATCCGGTTGTGTTTCAAAATAAAAGCCGCTGTGGCACCAAACCCTTCTTTTCTTTTTTTAACTGCTGCTCTTCTAGGAAACTGTTGGCCTGGCTTCCGGTCTTTCTCTACTGTTTTAACAATACTTTTTTATTTTTTTTATTTCAAAATGACAAAAATAATATGAGGGACACTGCTGACAATTAAACAGTTAATCTTAATCTTGATTTTGACTTTAAATCATCTAAAACTAGCACAATAATGAACATTTGACTGTAAATGTTTGCTTTTATTTCTCCATGTAAACATACAGGTATATACTGCCTACAGATGCTCAAGATTGAAGATTCTTTTTTTTCAAATAACCTAAATTTTACTTGGCTAATAATAAATAATAAGTTTGTCATTTGAATAGTAAAAAACTGTTAAAATGAAATAACCTTTCTTCTATACCTTCTTGATAAAAGTGACAAAATATCTGACAAAAAACATAATCTCTACTGTATGGGTGCCATTATAATCAGTAAATCAATCACTTTATTTGTCCTCATCATGCAAATGCAATATATAAATCAACAAAAATACACAATTCAAACAATTTAAAAATAAATTATGTATAAAAGTATACATAAAATATAATAAATGCAATAATAATGATAATAACAATGGATGGTACAAAAGAAAAGAAAAATAAAATAAATTATGTGCAAAATATACGGATATACATAACTAAAAACTTTTTTTTTTGTGTTTTTTTTTATTTCAAAATGGCAGTATACATAGTAACAGCAGAAAACATTAAAGACATTTACATACAGAAGAAGCATAGCAAAAACAACAACAAAGAGCTGTGACAAACATAAAAAGGACAACAGAAATGAAACAAAACCAACATAAAATTAAAAAACTAAAAACTAAAAAAGACCACGCGAGAGTATGACAATAATTTCACTTAAAAACTTTAAAGATATTGCATACATTCATTATTTTCATTGCTTTTTTTGTTTTATGAGGAAGAAATTGTTGGTGGATATATTTCCATTTCTTTCTTAAATACAAAGAAATTAGTCTTTTTTTTTGGTAAATTTACACTTGTGAATGTGGAACTTCGCGAGAATTAAAATTAAATTAATAAGAAAAAATGCATTACTGTCTTTGTCACTGTAATCATAGCAACCAAATATAATATTTCTATAGCACAGTTCAAAATCTGAGAAAATGGTAACAAGTATAACATTATTGACATCTTTCCACAATTCACATGTAAATTTACAGGACCAGAATAAATGAGAGCAAGTTTCAGGATGTGATCCGCAGAAGGAACAAATTACATCTATGTCACTCTTTAACTTTTCTAAGAAATGTTTCACTGGATAGAATCTGTGGATCAACTTAAATGACACCTCTTTTACCTTATTTGTTAGAAGTTTTAACGATACTTTGAAAGAGGCAGACACGCGGACCATGACGTAGGCCTCATCTGCTTCACAACTGGTTTAGACTACAACCTACTTTCATGGTGCCTCTGCATGAAATATATAGTGTACTAACTACAATGGACCTAGTAATTACATATATTATGAGAGCTTTTATTTAGGTAGACCTGGTTGCTTATTAAATAGATCAAAGGACACAGCTAGTTTGTGCAGAATGAGAATAATGATACTCAGCAACAGCAGCTTTATCATCATAATATAAATGTAAAATATTACATTAACATTACAACAACTAACACAGTTAAATTAACTTAAATTAGTTTCATTCTTCTTTTTTTTCAAGTATTTATTTTGTAGTATATGTTTTTTATTTTATTAAATTTACAATGAATCCTAAAGAGATTGTGCTGGTTAAATAATAAGAAAATAAAATAAGAAAAAACAGTCATTAGGGCAACTCACCAACAAAGGAAATAAAACACTGACAACTATCTGCAACGATTAATCGATTAGCCTAGTTGTCAACTATTAAATTCATTTTTAATAATTAAAAACTAAAATAAACGAGGACGTCATCTTGGGCTTTGGGAAACACTGATCCACATTTTTCACCATTTTCTGATTTTTATAGACCAAACAACTAATCGATTCGTTGAGAAAATTAATTAATTGATTAATCAACAATGAAAATAAACGTTAGGTCTTGTTGCAGCCCTACTGACAACTAAATTCAGTTTAGTTTATTTTAGTTTATTACATTTATTTGTCAGGGACATCGTACAAAAAACATTAATCTTGCACAAGGAGAAGAGATGCTTTGTACTAGACTTAGCTACTAGTTATTTTCCGTCTGCAGTCACAGTTACGTAGACACATCAGACACATATACAACTAATGCAATTAAGACAAATACAAATTAAAAATACAATAGCTTATTACTAACGAAAGAATTCAAACAATGAAGAACAAAAGCTGAATTATGATGACAAAAAGTTAGCATTAGGTAGCAAGGAAATAAAACACTGACAACTAAATTTAGTTTAGTTTATTACATTTAGGTAACAGCTTGGGTCCATGTTAAATGGTGCCTTTAAATGGGGTCGTGTTTCCCGTGTTTACGAGAAGAGTCCATATGAACGCCCCACTCTTGTGGTATTCACGTGTGACGTGTTTGTTGACGTTGTCAGAAATGGCGGAGGCCATGGAAGAACAGTTTTCGGTGCATAATAAGTTAATACATTGTAATTTTAGTCGTATATTGTTTTTCTTCGTAATTTCATAATATGTCTGAGCAAAATGTTGATATTCCCAAAGGCCTCATCTTTTTCCTCTGTTATTATGCCTTTTCATTTTCTGCATTATGTTACCCGCTTGCTTACTAAATTGTTAGCCTCTGTGGCTTCTAGACACTGATAGTAACGTTAATATTGCCGTTGCTTAGCAGCGCTGTTCTCACGACTTAACCACTTGAATGCCAAGAATATTGTGTACATGACTTCCCATGTTGTAAACATGAGCTCACGAGTTTAATTTGAAGTCGCCAATTGTATATTTGTGACATCACAAAGTAACAGAAATCCTGACAACTTGTTTCAAAGGCACAGTTTCTGAATACGGGTTGTGTGTATTGCACAATGGAGAACAGTAATGGACAGTATTTATACAGCACATAAACCTGCTTTATAATAAAAAAAGACATGAAAATCTCACTTTTTACAATATGGGACCTTTAAAGCACGGCTGTGCCAAAGTACAGCTTCACAGAGAGGCATGTAGATGTCCCTTATTGTAGTGTGACCACAGGTTCACTATCTAATAATGTGTGATTAAAAGCAGCCTCTCTGAAACCACTGGTGCTTTTAATCAGGTCATAATCCTGCGACATGAGCTGGGATCCGTGGGACTGCATTGTGATGTTGCACACATCCTTATGGCGAAGGGTGTGGACGGCATGTTGGTCCCTTTCCAGGAAAAAGTTTTCCATAAAGGAAGTCCTTTGGCATGGTGGCAATGCATGGCATGCCACAGGATGAAAGTATGAGGATGGACATGTAAATCTGCAGAGAGTGCTTCTCTCCGGGAAGTCCAAAACATGTTGTTTTGTCCTTCTAAGAGAGGATCTAAGGTGAAGTTGTTAACTCCCTATCATGTTTGATCCCTGAAGGCCATTTCACTTCCGTATGTGCAGCTGTAAGATCTAAAACATGCACAATAAACTTTTCACGCATCTAGATTTGCTGCTTCAGATCATGTGTATTTACAGTCTGAATGACAGAAGCTGAGCTGAACCACTTCTCGCTGGAACGACTTCACAAACTCCCCCCACCTCTTTTCACAGTCGCCACCAAAGAGCTGAATGAGATATGGAGTTTCATTGAGAGAAAAAAAAAAGGAGAGCACTGTGGAGCTATTATGAGAGCAGACTGTGAAGTGAGAGTGGGAACTGTCTCGGAGGGAATGTCAAGGTTAGCTAGATTAGTTCTACTTCAAAGGAGGGGGTGTATGTTTGAGAGGATTCATCTTAAAATTGAGATTTCATGTCAGGGGGTTATCCCTTTGTCTGATCATGGAGAGGCTGACAAATCCCTTTTTTGTCCGAAGGGGGTCTCTCCGCAAAAAGAAGCCTCCCATACCAGACAGTCACTTGAGGGAAACAGAGGTGTCAGACAGATAAAGCAGCCTTACCCTGCTGCTGCTGTTTGTGCATGTGTCCTATGATAACACATGTCAGCCGCTATCACACACTCCGGGCTGCACAGAGGTAACAGAGAGCGCCCGAAGCCCTGGGAAAACGTGGAGGAGCGTGAAATCACCTTGATCCAAAGATTCCTGCTGCATACCAGTCCACTGAACCCACCAGAGCACAGGGGCCCGGAGATGGGCAGCCTGCCACAGATCAAGAGACAAACACAGAGAAAAAGAGAAGAGGTGGAGGGCGATAGTCAAGATCTTTAATCCCACAGATTGGTTTGAAGCTTAACATCATTTTATGTATTTCCTGTCCACGAGGGAGGCCTCTCTCTCTCTCGGATATAAACACAGGATTTGCTTTTTACATGCCAGATTCGGGGCCGAGCTTGATTACAGGTTGCCCATGTGCTCTGAGTCAAGCTGGCTGTTTGAGTTTACTGACAGTAGAGAAGAGGATGCTATGGCTGGAATGCTGTGGTGTGAACAGCGGTGAACACTCCTCCCAGCGCTGAGTGATAGCTTAGCCAGTTGAGTAGATAAAGTGGCTTCTGTCTGTCACATGGTTGCATACTATATGCTTTCACATCAACTGATTACACCCACGTCGGACTAAACACCCGTTCCCAAACATGAAAAGTAGGCGACATAAATGTTCATGCGTAGTCGCATGTTTTCACATGCTATTCTGGTCAGGCTATCAGCAGCGTGGAGCGGGCCTCTATCGCGAATGTCACACATCAAAGACGTCCCGTCACCGCCACTCACTCCCGAGTGGCGGAGGGGGAAAAGTGGGAAAAGAAGGTGCTTTCCAGGAGGAGTTCAGCAAATCATGTGCAGGATCTGAAATAACTGTTTGCTGCTCCCAGTTGCTGTTTTATTCTCAACCCTCCATCTTCATAATTATGAGTAACCCCCTGCCATCAATCCTTAAAGATGTGACTGGAGGCCCCGCGGTGCAACCAGCTAATTTGCACTCAGCGAGATTAGGAAACAAATCAGCGCAGGAAAAAAGAGGGTGTTTTCCACGCTGTGTCTTAGGAATGTTTTGGCTAAACTGAAAGCCATCATTCAAACTGAAATGCCAACATTTTGAGGAGACAATGATGGGACAGATAGCAACATCCGGGCCTGGTCTTTGGCCGTCTGGGTCGTGAACACAAGAGGGTTTCTTTTCTACAGTTTGGACCTCGGTCACTGCTGAATCTCTCCCCCCCTCCCCTTCTCCATTAAGTCTGTATACAAGTCTGACGTCCGGCAGCTTGCATCCCTCACTCCTACCACAGCCTCTGAGAACATTGCCCTATTCTCCTTCATGCACTCAGGAGTAATAGACAGAGGAAGGGAGAGGAAGAGGGTACACTTTAAACAAAAGGGGTTCTATAAGGTGCCAGAACACGTAATGCAAAACGCTTTACACTGATGCCAGCGGTGATTTTTTTAGTGGGTGCTCAAGCACACCTACATTTCATCTCAGCACCCCTAAAAAATAATCAAACACTCTGAAACTCGTGGAATTGCCAGTGATCCCGGCTGACATTACTCAGGGAAAACTGTCATGGTCATTTTCAAAGGGGTCCCTTGAACTCTCTGACCTCAAGATATGTGAATGAAAATGGGTTCTATGGGTACCCACGAGTCTCCCCTTTACAGACATGCCCACTTTATGATAATCACATGCAGTTTTGCACAAAAAACATGTAGTTTTTTTCGCCCCTGGCTGCTGCTGCTGCTGCTATAAAAAACCCTTTAACGGGATTGTTCAACATTTTGAGAAGTACTCTGAGTCAGATGAGAAGATTGATATCACGAGTGGTATCAATGATGTCATTCAACTCTCCGCCAACTAGCAAATAAACTTAATTGAAAAATATCTTAAGGATGTGAGAAATGTCCTAGATTTTTTTCTGATCTACTGTATATAGATCTATCCTATCCAAAGCCCTTGACGAACACTAATTTTTCTACACGTGGTGGGTGGGTAGGGACACTTGGCACAAAGGGGAAGCCTGCAACAAGTCATAAGCGGCAAGCGACATAGGTTAGATTTTAATTGGGTGAGATCACATCCTCTCCATTTCACAGTGAACAAACCTCGTGTCTCACTCAGATATGTGGATAAGATGAGTTTTGCGTCTGTCCTACCCCCCTCCCTGCATGCCAGACTGTAAAAAAAAAAAAACATGCATGCATGTAAAGTAATATCCATGTTCACGGTATGAGAGCTCGGCATGCGTCTGCAAAAGAGAGTGATGATCTTCATGTGAGATGTCTGACTGTTATATAACTCTGCTGTGGGGGCCCCCTTGTTCTGTTCCAGCAGGCGACTCTGAAGGTCCCCTCAGCTTTCCTGCTCATTTGCCTCACATCACACAGATGTCTCAGGGCGGTGCAGAAGATGGGGGGGGTTTGGCTGGGCCGGGGCCAAGGAGGCATCGGCTGCCTGTCACTAGTGAACAAGTGTGTGTGGTCAGAGATTAGGGAAGGAAGGACACAAACAAAAAAAGGGCAGCTGTGGCTTTCTGAGGATGCTGGAGCGAACCGATTGGCCCGGCGAGGACGAGCGGGCGTGTCCTGGCAGTGTCCTGCTTCCTCTGTGTGATCTTGAATGAGAAGAGTGACAATTCATCAGGGACAGGATGTCCAATAGGAAGACAGATCCCAGGGGTAGATAGAGGGCCTTGCAGCTGGCCACTCACTGACCTTGGATCAAACAAAAGTTAGTCTTTCTCTTGGTGTCCTTCTCTCAAACACTCTCTGTGCCCGTAGAAAAACCAGGCATTAATCAGCTGCAGAGAAGTTTCCAGTAAGTCATTTTGTTTGAGTTTATTTTAAGCCAATGGGCCTCACTGTTCCACAAATACTTTCTTCGTCCATTCACTTCCCCTTCGACTCTGCAACATTTCCACTCCTGCACACTTACATTTCCCTCCTGAGAGAGAGGAGGAAATGGGGGGCCTCGCGATGTGAACGAGCGCTCTTTGAAAGTGGCTCTAGTGAGGCGATATGCTCCTTATAAACGTGGAGCGGCGAGGAATTCAGGGGCGGACTGCTGGGGCCTGGACTGTCTGGGAGCTGCCTGGTGTTTTCCTGTGTGTGATGCATGCTAACCCTGGGCCCCCTCAACTTGGGCAGCGGCATAAAGAGGCCTCTGTAAGGCTGAGTCAGCTCCAGCCTTAATTCACCTCATTGGTCTCATTGCTTGATTAAATTCAGCAGAAGGCCCCTATTTGCCCCCAAAATGTCTCACGCATTCAAACAGAAGGGTGGAAATCAACTTGTTATCAGTTGCCACAACAATGGCCCTCTAGTGCGGAAAGAGAAACAGGCCATGAACTGCAGCCAGACCAAACACGGCGATGCACGCTGATAAGTATTGTCAGTTTAATAGATCTAAGTGGGAGTGGGAAATATTGTTTCTGTGAGGTAACTCTTGTTGTAACGACTTTGTCCTCAAATTGAAACCACTCTGGAATTCTTGGCCGACTATGGCATTGCAAAACAGACTACGTTTATCCAATTAAGCACAGAAGACAAAGGGAGAGTGTGTGAAATACAGGAAGCAAAGCCTATATGGCATGATATAGCCCTGAAACGACCACTTAACTTCAACCACAAAGCAATTGTTTGGTCTGTCTCTGACTCGCTTACCACCACAGTTAGCGACGCAAACAAACATGTGATGGTGAAACGTTTCCCTTGTATATTGTGTAATTTAGCATTCCAGAGAGCCCCAGAATAAAAAAAGACAAACATACGAGGCCTATCTGCAGGAAATGCCATGATACGAGTTAGCATAGTGATGGCGTGGTGAGGGGATGGATGACAACATCATCCTCCTCAGTCCCCTGACATCCAGCCCGGCTTTGATCCTGGTATGGGTGGGGGGTCCAGTGGAGGTCCAGTGGTGCCAACCCGCCTTGTGGCGCCCAGACCAGCTTGAATCTGTATCCACCAGGGCGTTCCTGTCTCTGGCCATGCCAGGGGATTTCACATACTGGGCAACATTACTGAAATCATCTCATCTCTCACTGAAGTGCAGGAATATGAGAAACAACTCAGTAATTGCTCCGTCCGCTGATATAAAGATTAAATTCATTCCAAGCATCTTTCTACAAATTACACAGTTAAAGGAATAGTTTGACATTTTTTCTTGCTGATTGTTAGATGAGAAAATTGATACCACATGAAGCTATATAAACAGGAGACAGTTAGCTTAGTTTAGCTTAAAGACTGGAAACAGGGGGAAACAGCTAGGCTGGCTCTGTCCAGACTAAGACAGCAAAATCCACCTACCTGCACCTCTAAAGCTCAATAATTAATCCACCCGATATGACTGTTATCAGGCCATTAAATAGGTGTTATCGGTCGCTATAATCGCCACAGATGTGGGTCATAGGGGCCTACTACGCCTACATAGTAAAAATGAAAGTGAAACTTAAAGGCAACATGTTCCAACACCTCTTCCTAACTGGACGCGATGCGAACGAGCGAAGATCAGATTGTTTCAGTTTATCCCAATGAAGATGTCCTAACCTGCTTCGTGCGTCAGTGAACAGGCAAAGCGACGTGTCGCTGGTTTGAAAAAACGCTCGCCCTGGCTCTATTTCTAGTTTCTAGTTTCACGCAGCCACTCCGCCTCCAACTTCACCAGTCAAAATCGACACTGACAGTAACTGACAGTTCATCAATATCACTCACTCCATCTAACAGAGAGTGACATCGCTGGTAGTATATCTGGACAACTTTTCGCGCTCCATTCGCCAGAGTTTGCCCGCTCGCCTGTACGTTAGGAAAAGGTTTAACACGTAAAACGGCATGAAACGTTACTTTTTGAACACAAACAAAAAGGCTTCTTTAGGTTTAGGCAACAAAAACACTGGGTTAAGTTTAGTAAAGCCCTGTGTTTTGTGTCCCATCCATCGCCCCCAACCTTCAACCCATATGGAGTTTCACGTTATACAGCGCCTGACTTCCGCTTCTGTCATTATTACTACGGTTGATAAAGGTCGCTGTTGTGTTCTTTTATACCTTCTTTCGGTGATCTACCATGTGAATAGATGATAACACCTACTAGGGGACGCAGTAGGCCCCTACTGACCCACATTTATGGTGCTTATAACAGCGATAACTGACAGTGTAAAAATATCAAGTTATAGTTTTACGACGGGGTTATGTGTCGGACTACTTCTGGACCGGGAGCAGTTGCCAGCAGCTGCAAAGAAATAGTCCGGCATATAACCCTCCATTGAATGGCAAATGGCAATTTTACACTTTGTTTTTGCATGGATTAAACAAATGAGATAAAACGTGTTAATTAGTGAGCTTTAAAGATGCTGGTAGGTAGATTTAGCTACCTTTGGACGGAGCCAGGCTAGCTGTTTCCCTCTGTTTCCAGTCTTTATGCTGAGCAAAGCTAACCGGCTGCTGGCTCCAGCTACATAGTTACTGTACAGACATGAGAGTAGTATCGATCTTATTTGGCTCACAGAAACAGGGAATAAGTGTTTTCCCCAAAATGTCAAACTATTTATGTAATAAATGGGCCTTTTCCCCTGTAATTTGTCATAATAAAACTGCTTAGTCAGCATTTTCCCATGTCTTATTCACTTTACTTTGGGTGCAGCCCCTTTTAGCTCAGAGAGCTCAAAATCCAGTTCAACAGGCTGAGCTTTAGTTACACAGACAGAAAGCAAAAAGTACTTCCACCTCAAATAAAACCAGTTGAAATAAAAAACCTGGAGATTAGTCTTAATCAAATAACAAGGTAGCAGAACCAGATACCAGGGCTTTGTTACCGAGCTAAGAGCCCCCCGAGCTATGAGAGGTGGATCAGACTGACCATGATACGACATGCTACGCACACACAAAATCATTTCACACTCCTGGAAACATGACATTTAATCCAACTAAACATTCCCACAAGGACGGCCTTGTTTAGGAGTCTATCGGGCCTGTTAATAATAGTTTCCGCCCAGGAGAAAACTTTTTCCTTTTCGCCTAGAGTCAACGAGGAGAAACTCATCGATTCTTCCCACCGAAAGTCTGGGAGGAACGGGACTTATTCGAGTAGTTGTTCAGATGTCAGCCGGCCCACGCTGGGAAAGAAGGAGGTTCACAGTGCTGCAGCAGCCTGAAGCTGCGATGGTCCGGTTGATCCTTGGCCACTGCTTCCCAGGACCGAGGCCTCGTCCCCGGGGAACTGAAGCAGAAGTTCCGGCTCTGTCACTCTGCATCCTCAGCACTGTCCCATAATGAGAACCCGTCCCATTGTAATGACCTACATACTGTATGCACACAAGGATATGCACGTAAGACATCACATTACGCAGTAGAGCGCAAACAGAGGTGTATCAACCACCTGTAACCTCTTTTAGCCATGCTAGTGGTGTGGATGGATGCATTGGATGAATCGCCATGAAATTTGGTACAGACATTCATGGTCCCCAGAGGATGAATCCTATATAGGTTAGTTGGATGCATTGTCATGTAATTTGGTGATACCCAGATATTTCTCTATAATTTCAATTTGTCTAATATCTTGGTTTATGAGCAAATACTCAGCTGTAGCCTACTTTATGTTCAATGCTGTCTATGGTGAGCAGACGTCCTGGTGTCCTGAGTCCCGACAATTAGGCTATCTGTAAAACACTAAAATGTCCCGGTTTTCACCACAATTAAAATAATAATAATACTATTTGTTTTCAGCGCTTACATAGATGTTTATCATGTTCTGTCCCACTCATTAATCCAATATAAAAACATAAACAATGCACAACACATCGGAATTTAACACTGATTTGTCTGTTTGTGTGTCATTCAATCAATGTGGGGTTATCAAGTCTATTGCTATGACATTCGCGACTCTTTCCAACAGAACCTGTCAGTACACTAACGGTTGGCTGTCATGCCGAAGCTCCAGGACGGTCATGCTTAGAAGGTAACATCCAAGTTGCAAAACTGTCACAAGATGGTTAAGGTTAGGCATTGACTTTGAATGGTTAGGGTTAGGATAGGTCGTCGGGGAGCGAGTTTCGTGAGACTTTTCGTTTTCATAACCCTCCAGGAGGCTTCCTCCTTCCTTCGTGAAGCACCCGTCAATGAAACTGCTGCGTTCTGCACACTGCAAGAGAACATTTTCGGTTGTGCACAGTGGAAATGCCGATATAAAAGATAATATTAAGGCCAGATAGCGATATACAGTAGCACGCCTATGGTGCACACACCAAACTAAGATGGTAAGCATTATACCTGCTAAACCACAGCATGTTAGCATTGCTATTGTGAGCATTTGGCTCATAGCATCGCTGTGTCAGCCTCACAGAGCTGTAGATTTAGACCTATAATAACCTACAATAGAGTTTGATATTGTGCAAAAACTCCCCTGTTCAGCATAAAACTTGCAATTATTCCATTCTCATCCTCGGATGTCTTTGTTTCCGAAAACTTATGTAATCATTGATAACAGGAAGTAGTGAGGCATATGTTATGGTTAGAGCCACGGCCAGAGCTCAAGCCCTTGGTCAGGATTCCCACTGTCACTGAGGAAATGAAAGCACAGGGAGGCTCTCTTTATGGTTAGCCCATGAAGACATAAATACTCACTGGGAGAAGCAAGATTTTCAATCGGACTGCAGTAAAACTGATGACTGGGCAAAGAGGGAATTGCACAAGATGAACTAGTCGTACAGAATGATCTCACATAGCTGCACAAAGCCGGTGAGACACACAATGCAGCATTGGATTCATTCTCCTGACCTGGTAAAAAGGCAAACATTCTTGAGGAATGTGTGAAATGTGCAGCGTGGGAGGAGACGTTTGACACATGTGGCTGGTTGCGAGACATGAAAAGTTGCCAGGGCTTTCAAGGTGCGGCTCCTCTCTCCACCCTTTGCAGTCAGTCCCGGCTGTCAAATTGATATGTGTTCTCAGATGTGAAAGGGACTCTATATGTTTGCATTCTGTAGGGTTTCCTGAGTTCAGTCTGTGTCTAATACAAATACAGTGATGGTGCAGGTTAGTGAGGGTATGAGATCAGATCTATACTGCCCTACACCAACTACACATTACATCAAAACTGAGACCAGAATCTAACTTTTTGACATTTTAACCGACTATATAACAATTATTATGCCATGGAAACACAGACTGTATATAAAGATGGACGACGTGTCTCCACTTCCTCCCACTGCACATAAGTGAAGCCAAAATATCCTGGATACGGGAGCTGCCATATTGAGATATTGGCGTCATTTGGAGCCAGTGTCTGTGCAGTAGTGATTGGGGACACTTGAGGTGCGGTATCGAGGTCATCCGCCCACACACCCGCCCAAACCAGCCGAGCACGGCTGCAGCATGTCAGTGAAAGAAAATCACAGCTGTCAATCATGACGTCCCCTTCTTAAAGCATCAAATAACTAATTAAAACCAAATTTATCAGAAAAATGAACACTTGAACATACATCAGCGTGATAAGAACTACCTGAAATGACAGAAACCCTTGGGAAAAATGTATTTGACAGGTACTTTGACTTTAGTTTGGCTCATGTCCCATTCACTAACATGAAGGGAGCGGGGTTTGTGTCCTATACTGCAGCCAGCCACCAGGGGGCGATCAAGATCTTTTGGCATCACTTTTAGTCGTGTCTGAAAGGCAAATTGCAAAACTCTCGCAAGATGGTTAAGGTTAGGTGTTGACCTTGAATGGTTAAGGTTAAGATAGGTCGTCAGCAGCAAGTCTCGCTTGAGTTTTTTGCAAGTTTTTGCAATTTGAGGGTTATCTTCTAGACATGACCTTCACTTTTGGGGAGCTGTCATGTTGTACATCTTTAAATAGCCTACAGTCTATGCATGGAAGTGTGTAATTTCCATGGATGTATAAAGAGAACTGGATACAGCGTTGGAGGCGGGCTCCCTTTCATTCCTATGAGAGTTGCTCAGTGACGCATGAAGCCCAAATGGCTCGACTGCCGAGTGATAAAGTACCTGAATCATCTGGCGATCTTCTGCATCCACTGGCCCCATAGAACAGGCACAGGTAGCGTTTCCTTTAACCCCGCCTCCCAGCCATTTAGCCACTACGAAAATTTGCTTCAAGACCCGGCGCTCTTCCTGGGGGCTTGATCATTT